>NW_023601104.1:59324741-59343207 GCF_014898055.3 Talpa occidentalis | reverse complement strand
GAGGGAATTTGTAAGCAGGAAAGAGAGGAGACCAATAGAGACAGAAAGACAACAGGAAAGACAGTAACACTTTCCCTCAATGGAGCCAAGGAGGAGAGCAAGAGAGAACAGACCCTGCAACACATATTCAAGCAGAGTATGTTGGGTGTTTGGAAACATCACTCTATCACCAAGCTGAAATCTGTCCATTTGCACAGCCAACTTCTGAAGATTCTCAGGACAGGTCCAAACCATGTGCAACAAATGACCTTTCAAGTTCCTGAAACCAGTGCCCAAACCATTTGGGTGCCCTCCTCCAGGTCTTGTTCAAGTTATTAGTGTTTATCTTAACATGTTAAGCCAGAACCAAACACCAATAAATAATTCTAAACCAGCCTTGTCAGTACTGAGAGTTGATATGTCAGATGCTGCTTGATCTGGACATACTTCCATTAATGTAACGAGAGACTACAAAGCTTTATCAGCAAGCAGGTCATAACTTAAAAACCTTCAACAAATCAAGCAAACAATAGCATTCCATGTTACAAAGAGGAAATTAGGAATGCAGGAGGAAGTCAACTGCTCACTAAGGATATCCTTATAAGATACCATATGGTTTTGATCTCACCTGAGCTTATATTACTGCCTGGGGCCACATAGTCACGTCACTTGGTATCTCTCTTGACTATAAGTTCTTGAGTTGACTCAGTAGACTAGTGTTTGGGGTGCTTTGAACTTATCAATTGAACCTGTTCTGCTTTCTTTTCTGTTATCCACTTTGCCCCTGAGGTCCTGCGGAACTAGATACCAGAGCTCAAGACCAGAGGAAAATTTTCCTTCAAAACGGCACTCATTACTTTCAGTTGTCAAATGAAGTTTTTGCTAGAATGAACTGACCAATATTCATCTCAGTCCTAAGAATGTGCCTGGTGTGTCATGATAAATTAAACATTTTAAAATGGCAACAGCTGCACAATTAAAGCTTTTGAAGATAGTTGAGACTATCTTTCAGTACAAAGAACTCAGAAGAACAAGTCAAAAAGTCCCAGACTTTTGAAAACACATTCACTTTTTACATTTTTAAAAATAAATCTGCTCATGATTCTTAGAAAATGAAAGACACTATCACCAAAATACTGCAGACTGCACAGTGTGGCAGAATATTCTTTGACCTGTGAAAATAAATCTTTCTGGTGTGAGTAAGCTTTCTGATAAAAGAGTTAGCTTAACAATAAATTGGAATCTTTTTTCTCCTTCTTACCTATTACGGTGATCAGCGAGTCGGATGCCCACTTGCGAAAGGAAATCTTTTCAAGAGATGTCAGTTTTGAGAAACTAAGGAAGCTGGATAATCCTATTTCTGATTTTCTTCTGCACATTGCATCTGTGTTCTCAATGAAGTTAGGGTGAGTCACAACGCCTGTAAGAAAATCATAATGTGGAAGGGGAGACTCAGTTGTCCTGTATTATCAATATTAAAAGCTATGCAATTCTGCATAGTTTATCTACTTGAGAATGTTAAAAATACTATTTGGAATCCTGTGAAATTTAGGAATTTTAGATTGATACAAATAATGGAGGGAAAGGGTAATGATTTTATTTTGATACTAACACACTGAATGGAGATGTAAGAGAGGTGAAACTGGGATTAGAGGCAGATATCTAATGGGTGAGATCTTCCCTCCACACTATGTGTCCCCATCCCCTAGGCCTCCTCTTCTCCCCCACTCCTTCACTCCAGCCACCTTGGCCCATGCACTGTGCCTGATGCTCACCAGCAATCTCCCACCTCAGGTTCATTGCCCTGGCTGTTGTCTCTACCGGGAATGAATGTTCTTCCCCCAGAAAACCATGGTTCACAGCTTCACTTTCTCCCATCCTTCCAAATTTTACTCAAGTGATACCTTCTTAGTACCATCTTCACAGATCTCCTTCCTAAAACTACACAGGCATGTGCGCGCACCCACATACACACACACATACACACACAATCTCCAATCCTATTAACCTACTCAATAATTTTTTTTAAATATGAGTGACTTTAAAGCACTCCAAGATTGCTATATTTATAATTTTCATGATCTATTTCCTTGCACTAGAATGTGAGTTCCAGGAGATAAGATTGTTGTCTGTTTTATTTTGATGCCTAGTGCTATAGTGGCAGGAGTCACATATACTTGGAATTATGTCTTATAGATTTCAGAGACTTTTATTTTTTAGCTTATTCAGTATATTATTTTTAGGACATTTTGAAAATGATCTAAGTATTTTGTATATATTTATATATATATATATCTCATTTAACTTTTCAAATAACACTCTATTGTCCCCATTTTACAAATGACAAGCTAGATGCTCAAAGTTAAGCAACTAGCTCAAGATGACACAGCTCTGAAGGAAAGAAATCAGATTATTTTCTGATTTAAAGCTCAGGGATCATTCTACTGATCCCACAGAACTAGAAATCTGCAAAGACCTTCAATTTCTGATCATGATCCACTGCAGTGAAAACCCTTCTCCATCTTTATCACCACCATTGTTGCAATACCTAAGCTAGTGTCTAGCATATCATAGGTGCCATAAGTGCCAATAGCTACAAGTAGGTGCTATAATTACTTGCTGAATGAATGACAGAATTTAGAAGTCAGAGCCAGAATGAGAACAAGCAGTTCTGGGGGTGGCCTGGCATGAGCTGTGAGAGGCCAAGCAGAATGAGGATGGTATCCACATGGGGCAGTCAGGGGCTCGGACTGGGGAGTGGGAAGGGGTCATGGTGGGAAGATACATTATATGTTTGATTAAATAAGTAAATAAATTAAGAATAATAAAACCAGGTTTGTCATTGCAGGAGAAAGGGAAGAAGAGTAAAAAGTAGAATGAACATTATAATGTTAGATTTGAATTGGGGATATTGATATTAGCTCAAATTTTTCAATAAATTATAGAAATATATATGCAAATATGTTTGTGTATGAGTGTGTCATTGTGTTTAGTTTCGTCCCCTGAGACTGGAATTAGCAAGACCCATCCTCATCCAGTTGCAATGAGTATACCTAAAACACAGATCTTTATTTCTAAGTGCCATCTTCCTCTAAAAAGCATTTCTCCTTGGAGAAATGTCTGATTGCAGGCCTGAAGCAGAGAAAATATAAGAGAAACCAAAAACATCTTTTTTGTGCAAGAAAATAAGGAAGTGCTCAAGAAACGAGGGTACCATAGACAAGATATTTATATTCAAAGTTCCTGCCCCCAAATAATTATTAATTGCAATAAGTAAAGAGTAATTTTATAGTGAGCACGTCTGACAAATCCTAATTTAATCAGGGAATCAAAATAAACATCAGTAATGGAACTGAACTGTGAGCCAGGAGCTAAGATGTAATTAGGACACACTCACTTTTGTGATAGTTCTTCCTGTAAAGCATCATAAATCTGAAGCTCTTCATGAGCAAACACCAGACAAATCCAAATTGAAGCACATTCTATGAAATGACTATCCCATGAGCTTTTAAAAGTCAAAGTCATGAAAATCAAGAAAAGAATGAGGAACGACTCGTGACCGTAAAAAACCAGATCCTCTTGCCATGGAGCAGTTTATTGGGACAACTTACAAAACATAAATGAGTTTTGAGGAATGGATGTTAGTCATGCATCAATATTAACTTCTTAAATTTGGTAATTATGTTGTGGCTATTTGGAGAATGTCTTTGGTAACAGTATTTGGGGGGGTGATCAGGCATGATTGTCTGTGTCCTAATCTCAAATCATTTAAAGAAAAGAGGTTATATGCCCTGTGCTTTCACTGTTTTGTTATTTATGATTGTCTCAACTTTAAAAAGTAAAATAGAAGTCATACCGTCTCAAGAGGAAGAAAACAAACAAAAATCATACTTTTAAACATGGTAACAATGTAAATTAAATCAGAACTTCAATCACTCACTCATTCTTCCTCAGATACTTTGTTTTTGAGCTGTGGATGAGTGAATATGTGTGAAATGAAAACCAAAACTAAATAGTGATGGTAGATATCGAATCTGCTGGTTGGAGAATGAAGTGGACCATAAAGTCGCTCTTTCCAAGAGCTGTTGTCTTAACTTTACCAAAGTTGACTAGGTAATAGTCAAACTAAGTAATAATATGATATAATGGTTTGACTGAAAAGAATTTGCACACCTGTCATCACATTTCCATTAGGAAAAAAGAAGGCAACACATTTATGATTTTGAGCTGTCATTTAAATTACTGGGGTGTGATTATTTTAGCATCAACTTAATGATGTTAGATATCAGAGGAGATGACTGCCTGAAAGTAAGCATGATATATTCACCACAGGTCTAGCCTCATACCACAATTCTCTAATTTCTATTTGTGAACTTTTGTAGCTTCCTGAAATCATGAGTTAATTCTTTGAGTATAGAATATCTCTAACTTACTTTTCAGCTTCAATGACACAAATACAGATTTGAATCTCAAAAATGGAATTTATTCTTTTTTTTTTTTAAAGATTTATGTATTTATGCATACAAGAGCTGAGGCAGAGGCTAGAGATGATTCACCAGAGACAGAGTGGGGAACAGAACAGGCAGACTGACCAAAGCACATTGCTGAGAGGAGCAGCGGGCAAGTCAGGAAAGGTCATGTGGGCTGCTCCCCGGCCGGCCGGGGATCGAACTCATGCTGCAGAAGCAATGGATCACTTCATAGTGCAGTGCTTAACCTCCTCCGCCACCAGGGAGGCCCATGGAATTTATTCTTAAAGATGCATTTCCGTAAGAACTTTTCCTCATTGGAATCCTGTCTGCACACACTTCCTGTCAATCTTAAATCTGTGCTCAAAAGTGTAAAGGGCTTGTGTTTCTTGGGACACTAAGTAATAGAATGACCAGGTGAAGGAGCTGGTCATAGGAATGTCAGAAGTACTGCCTCATTCTGTTTGGCAATTATATACTCCCCGCTCCCCCAGTCTCCAGACTTCCTAAACCTCTTCTCATCTCTCTCATCGCTGTCATTAGGGTAGTAGTTGCCATCTCACAGAATTTCAGAAAAAAATTAAGTGATACTTCACTTACAATACTTAAAACAATGTCTGACACATGGCAAGTGCTTAGAAAATACTGGTTACTCTTATCATTACTGATTCTTTTAATAAAAATAGGATTGTTGGGCCTCCCCGGTGGTGCAGCAGTTGCGCACTGGGTTGCAAAGCTGCCTGCAGCCTCTGCAGCACCGGTTCCATCCCCAGCCACCAGCGAGGGTCACACATGTCTTGCAGACCTCTCCTGCCACCCGCTGCTCCCCTCAGCAGTGTACTTCATCAGTCTGCCTGCTCTGCTCTCCCCTCTGGCTCTGGTGAATTCTCTCACCCTCCCATGCTTCTGACTGTACCCAGTGCTTGTATAAATAAACAAATAAATCTTTAAAAAAAAATAAAAACAGGATTGTTTTAGGATCCTGTACTTTGAAGGTACTGACTTCCAACTCTTTACTTTCAAATCTATATTATCATAAAAGGCAAACACACACACACACACACTCACATGCACTTGCGCACACTAGCAACACCAGCACCACAATCACCAACAACACGATATTGTGTGTCCCCCTGCTGACTTTGAAAGACATTATCAATAAAGCTGAAGTTAACCAGATATCCTGAGGAACCCAGTAAAGGCAGAGGTGATATAGCTGATTCTGTCTACATCTGTGTTCACAGCAAGGAATCACCAAAGTAGTAGTGATGTGAGCTCTGCTCCACCCACCTCCACCTATCAGAGGAGAGGGTTGTCCTCTCTCAGCCTCCCAATTCATTCAGTTCTCTGTTCAAATGTCACCTCTACAGAGCAGTCCTTGATTTATTTAAATATAAACTCAATAAAATATTCTCATTGCTCTTTCCCCATCTCCTCAGTTTTATAACCCTTCACACCCTTTAGCATGATAATGTGCATTTGTATGCATGATAATTGTCTTTCTTCACAAGTTAAAAAAATTCTCCAGGATTGAAAGGCCTTTATCTTTTTGTTTACCATTAGAACAATCTAATAGGTGTTCAATAAATATTAAGTGAATGGATAAATGAATTAATCTAATTGCAGGCCAGTAATTCAGAGATAAATGATCCTAATTTTTAATTGTGGTCAAAGGTCTTTGGAAAAATAAAATATTTCCATGTTTGCTACAGGAAGATTTACAAGGAAAAGAAGACAACTTCAGGGCAGTTAATGAAAATTGAAAAAACAAACCAAAAAACCCAGGTATCCTTCCTTGCTTAGCTTTTAATAGACATTTGTAAAAGCATATATTTTTGTATTGTCTTTTCTGTTTTTCTTCATGATTAAAGTTTTTTCCAATCAAATATAACCCCACTCTATAACACTCCTTTATAGAACCTAGAAATCCAACCTGTGACTATTATCCAGAAACCAGTTTTTTCCTATGTCATGTTTCCCACATCATTGGCTCCCTTTCATCCCCAGGGTAAGAGCTAAGTATTAGACAAGCAAAGCTCTCTCAGGTCTGGTTATTCCCTTTTCTCATCCCACACAACCCTGACATCTCATTTCAATGCTAATGTTCTCCCAGCTCCACCTCTCCATACATTAACTCAGGTTGCCCCTCAACTTGTAGTTCCTCTGTTTCCCTCTCCTGGTACATACCTGTCCATTTGTAGTCTTTGGGGGAGGTATTCATGACCTACCCTTCCTACCATGATGTTAATGAAAATCAAAATAAGTCAGCATTATGGTCAATAATATATTTGTAACCCTGTGCTCAATTGTCAGAGCTTTTTCTCAAAGACTACCTGTACCTCTGAAGGTATAGCTTTCAAATGTTTTAATTTACTAAGAGGAATTTCTCCCATTCCAAATCAACTGTAGCTTTTGAGACCCCAGTTATAATAATAGTGTATGTATCTCACCAATACCCATGGAATTGAATACAGCAAGGAAAATAAACCTCAGACTAATTTTTCCCTATGCAAAAAATCTTACCAACAGTACCCAACTTTTAAGAAAACAACAGTCACTGAACATTGATTCAGTCAGCCGTATCTCTGTGAACCTATTATATCACCTTTTAACTATGCAAGAGCTATACATAGAAAATCCCAGTTTGGTTAGTGGCAAAACTGAATTTCCAAAAAAAGATTTTCAAGGCATAAATTATAACCCAGAAATAATTGAGTTACATGAAATTTTATTGATGTGAAACATAAAACTGATATGTGATAATCATTTACAAGTCTTATGCCATAAAAACAGCTATACCACAGGAACTAAAACTAGAAGCTGTAGTTTGGATTTCCTAAGAATTAAGGGCAAGTTCTCAAAACAGTGATATAAATAAGAAACTAGGTCAAATACCACATATAAATATTTTAGGGTAGGCGTCTATTTTCAATCTTTTATCCAAAAGCTTTTTTTGGGGGGGGGGTATTTAGATCATTTGAGTGAAGAATTCTTAACAAGAATCAGAACCAATATGGGCATCTAGTTTTGGCTGAAAAAGAAACACAAAAGAGAAATTAGTGAGTACACACAAAAAAAAGCTTCTTTTTTTGTTATGAAAGATCATTATGATTGCATGTTTTGTGCAAACACCAGTAAATAAGAAGTGTTTACTGAGAGGAATGTTCTCGAGAAATTAAGAGGAGCCTTCTTTGGACTTTTCCTTGGAGTCTTGTGAAAAGGAAACGTATACATGGAAACATTCTGTTTTCATTTTTATGATCCCATGGACTTCCAAAAAAGGATTTGAAGAAAGTTACAGTGGCCAATTACATACAGTGTAACAATTATGTTTTTAATTAATTTATTTTTGTGTGTCTTTTGTGTTGCTGAGGTAGTAAACATTTGTGAATAAGGAAAAATATCTCAACTGCCAACTATGAAGGATTCTAAAAAATGGAATAGCCAATGTCCACTGTTGAAACAAAAGAAATATTTTCCAAATGAAACCTTAGTAGACTGTATTAAAATGTTTAAAATTTGATCCCAGGAAGTTATTCTGTGTATAGTCAAGATGATACGATACACATAAAATACTTTGACTAACAAGACGATGATTGTGATGGCCTCTTTTTGTCAATATAGCTAAGCTAGAACTGTTTCCCAAAGTTCCCTTCTCTCATAGTTCTGGGCTCAGGTTGGTCACAAAGAATGTTTAGCCAAGTTTGGAAGGAAGAAGTGAAATAGCAGCTACATTAAAGCTTAGAATATTTGTATTGAATCAGGCATGATTGCAGCTCATGCACATTGTTATGGATTTTCTGGGTCAATTTGTTGGCATGAGAAGGCAATGGCTGGGCTCCCAGCTTCCCACCTTTTCCCAGATCTCCATGGAAAAGAAGCTGGATCTGTGGTGTCTCCATTAGAGGTTGAATTTGTCCCTTCAGCTTATGAATCCCGGGCTAGGTTTGTGTGCTACTCCAAATGCACACAGATCTATCTGTAGGTCTTGCATGTCATTGAAGAGGTAATGGGAGCCCAATAAAAGATTTCCTGGATATCTATACTAGATCTCCTAGACTGATAAAAGAGATCCTAGAAAAAGGATAACTCTGTTATTGAGATTTATTTGGTTCATTGCGCCCTTTGGAGTTATTTTTAACTTTGCACCATAAAAAGGGCTTATATGGGTAAGCCTACCAACTTTCCCAAGAAGGCTGCCTTTTGAGCTAAGGAAAACAAATGGTATAAAGATGGAGGCTCACTCTAGAAAGATCTTGGTAGAAATGACTACATAAAAGAGATGATTACTTCCTTTGATTTGGACTGGCTATCCCCAGAGTAGTGCAGATTGTTTCATTATTCAAGATAGAGAAGAAACATATAACTACAAATCCAACAGACCAGAAGAAGGAAATACTATCATTGCCCTATTCAATGTTCTGGAAGCCTAACTTAAGCAGTTATACAAGAACAGAAAAAGGAAGCATGAGAACTAGAAAGGAAGGGACATTGTAAATAATGATTAGATTGTCTATATGGAAAATTCAATAGACACTTCAGGCAAATTATTAGACTAATTTCTTAAACTTCAGTAATTTTGCTAGTGAAGAATGAAAATATACAATTTTTAAAATTCTGTTCCATGAACAGCAAAAGCTACAAAGTACCTCAGAACAAATCTATCAAGATACATAAAAGACTTTTATGGGGAAAATTATAATATTTAATTTAAATATTAAAAAGTCTGACTAAATGTAGATATATTATGCTTATGACTGGGAAGACATAGTAATATACAGATATCAATTCCCTTCAAATGTATGTATAAATTCCAAATAAATCCAATTGATAATTCCTGTGAAATGTGTTGCTGTATGTGGAAATTAACAAAATTATGCTAAAATTCATGCAGAAGAGTAAAGAACAAGAAGAGCCAGGTGTGCTCATTTCCTATTTGATACTGTAACAAATTACCACAAACTTAGTAACTTCAAACAAAGCAAATTTATCTTACTGATCTAAAGATCAGAAGTTCAAATTGGGTCTTACAGAACCAAGATGAAGGTGTCATTGGGACCAGGTATTCCTTCTGGAAGCTCTGGGGAGATTCTAGCTCTTGCCTTCTCCAGCTTCCGGCGGTTGCCTGTATTTCTCGCCTCATGACTGTATCACTGATCTGTGCGTCTATCATCCTATCTCCTCTGATTCTGATCCTTCTGCCCTCCTCTTGTAAGGACCCAGACATCGATGGTAAATGCACAAAAATCTTAGAAGGAAAGAATAGCAACTTCCCAATGTTGGTTGTCTCTGGAGATGGGAGGACAGGGATAGAACCGCACACAAAGGATATTAGCTCCAATTTTTATCTCAAAAATTCTGAAGTAGAGAAAGCACATCTATTAATATAGACAAATAAGAAGCAACTATATAAAAAGTACATAAATTTGCTATGGTGAAAAAATTGACTAGGTAAGATGTGTGTGTGTGTGCGTGTGTGTGTGTGTGCACATGTGTGAGAGAGAGAAAGGGGGGAGGAGGAAGAGAAAAAAACAATGTTCCACATAATGGAAGCAGCCAACTTATACTCCTTTGAAGGTGAGACTTCAAATGACAATTTTGGTGAGCTCCCTAGCCAAAGGTCCTGGGACAGCAGTGCCCAAAGGCTGTGTATCTTCCCAGGACAATGTGTGCTCCGATCAATTATGGGCACCTTCTGCTGCTCTTCCAGAAAAGACAGTCAAAAGACAAATCCAGAACAAATCCTTTCCAATATTTTTCATAGATGCCCCAGGTTCATTTTTTTTGATTGTTAACTTAATAAGCAACATAAAGTTATTGGTTGGATCAAACATAGTTTTTTAATTACCGTCACTATTATCATTACAACTGGAAAAAAGCAACCTCCAATCCATTTACTTTTGAGGCTGTTTCCTGATACCAGTTCGTGTTTTCTGAAGGATAACAAATAGAAAATGTTATCACCACACACTTAACACATGATCTGTTGTCAATTTTCTGGGCTGCGTAATCTTAGTTAACATCCAAACAGCCACGCAGAAATGGCAAAGCATTGACAAAGGGACCTAGAGGTTTGGTGGCTCCATAGTTCACATCTCTTTCTTGGTGAGATGCCTCCAGTTTGCCTGCCTGCCCAGCACACAGGAATGCTTAATTTACATGCTACTTTTTTTGGACTAATAAACACTCCTTCCTAATGCAGGCCTAGCTGGCAGAAGCCCTGACTTAGTGTTCTGGGTTCTGTGAACCTTACCACAGGAGATAAAGCAGGGAATTCTGTTCCTAAGAATCATCAAAAATTTATAAATATTGCAAGTCAGTAAATGCTACAGTAAGGTGGAATTTTTGTTTGGTCAGATTAGTGAATTTGCACCACATGCTTTCTTAAAAAAAGAGAGAGTGATTTTACTCCTAAAGCAGAAAATACAATAAAATTCATAATCCTTTTCCTACATCTCATCATTCAAAATTTTCTAGAACACAGTCTTCCCTGTTAGAATATAAACTTCTTGGGGGCAGGGACTTGATCCTACTTCTTTATTACAAGCCTTGGGCCCTACTTGATACCTGATGAGAAAAAATTCAAATAGCAGATAATCATGTGAATCATGTTATTACATTATCTAACCAAGACACAAAAGGCAAAACAGAACTCTGCTTTTTTACCCCAATCTCATTGCTTCCCTAGGCTCCTCATATTATGAAATGGCATCACAGTCATATCAAGCTGTTCAAGCTAAAAAAAGCTAGGTATCTGCTTAATTCCTTTCCCCCCCTGCACTCCCTTCCTGTAATCTGTCAGCAAGTCCTGCCAACTCTACTTCGCAAACATACCTCATCCACTCTGCCACTCATGTTCACATTTCCCTTTCTGCCAGGAATGACTGCAGTAGCCTCCTAAGCTCTCCTTACTTCTACTTTCACTAACCACACCCCCTCTGCACTGACTCATGGTCTTGCCCTCAAGTAACATCCAAAGTGACTCTCAATAACTGGAATCAGAGGTGGCAATACCTGATGGAGGTATCCTAAATTTACCCCCATTTAAAAATAAAATAATAAATAATAAAATAATAAATATACCTCTAAGTCATATACAATGTTGTAAACTGTTACCTCAACAAAAACAATTGTAAATAAAAGATGCAGATTTTTAAAAATCCTCCTTCATGGAATAAAAAAATAAAATAAAAATCAGATCATTCTTAAAACTCTCCAGTATTTGTCCAGCCTAGTGAGAACACATCCTGTTTCACTGGGGCCCACACAGCACTCCATGATCAGCTGGTCCTGTCCCTTGGGCCACATCTCACACTTCCCCCACTCCCATTATCGTTTTATCTCTGCAACACTAGTATTACTTCTGTTTTTCAAACTCCTTTGTCACAAAAGCATTCCCTTTTCCTGGCCTATCCCTTCAGATCCTTGCCTAATGTCACTTCCTCAAACAGTGGTTCCCCATTCTAATACAGGCCTCCTCCCATTAGAAATGTTCCATCACATCACTCTGTTTGATCTTCATTGCACTATCACTGTCAGAACTTTGTTTTCATCTTTTTCTGCCTCTCCTCACCAGAATGCATGATTTAAAAAGGCAGACCCTACCTATCCCAGGACCTTAAACAATGCCCAGCACATAGTAGAGATTCTGCAGAAAATTGCTGAGAGGCTATTCAGCACAGGGGTTAAATATCTGAACTGTGGCATCAGACAGCCTGCATCTGAATTCTTGCATTAAGGCAGTACTACCACTTACTGGCTATGCAGCCTTGAGTTACTTACTTAAACTGCTTCCTCATCTGTAAAATGAGATGAGGATACTAGCATTTGTCTCATAGGGGTTTTTTGTATATTAAATGAGTTAATATACTTTACGTGTTTAGAGAAACCAGAACATAATGATCACCATACTGATTAGCTACCTAACTACCTTTACTATTATTAACATTTATTCTGAGCTGTTCTTAATTTCTCATGCATAAGCAGACAAAAACATCCTGTATCATCAGACTGTTAAATTCACTAATAGCCAGCAACACACACCGAAGAATTTCCACTCCTCTTTAAAGCAACCTAGAAAAGAGTCAGCAGAGAAGCCTGGCTGCTCCCCCTTTGTGTCTGGGAGGAAACCCCAAGAGTATATGATTAGAAACATTTGATGTCACAGACATCAAAGAGTTTGAGATTTGGGAGCATGAGATTAGGCCTCAGGATTAGCCATGGGAGTGTTATTGACTTTTGCAGGTGTGACAATAAGTTATTTTCAAATATGTTATTATTAAAATGGAATGAGACCTGCTACACTTACTATTGAGCCTTTCCCCACCAAAAAAGTAAGCTTCCTGTTAAGTTGCCAGATATAAACACAAGACATTAATTAATTAGAATTTCAGATAGACAATGAATAATTTATCAGAACTTCAAATTTAATTGAGTATCCTATTTTAATTTGCTACATCTACACGCGAGTCCCTGAAAGGTGGTCTGATCTCAGGAAGAAGCTTGCAACAGGCAGATATGGGCTCAAATGTGAAATCTTGTATGAAGTACAGAAGCAACTTTGAGAAATTTACTTAACTTTCTCTGAGGTTCAGTATCCCTGTCTATAAACAAACCTACCTCACAGAGTATTTATGAGGCTCTAATGAGGAAGTGTCATATATTTATGAGGATGGATAAATAGGAAATTTGCAAGAGAACATTAATTTGTCTTCTTCACATCTGATACTTCAGGTCTGATATCTCACTGAGATGCTAAAAGCTAATTTGTATCTAGGATAATTAGAATCAGAACCTTGAGGGCATTGAATTAAAGAAGTAAAATTATGTTTAACATTACATTTCCCTGTATCAATTATCTGTTGCCACAATAATGCTGTGTAACAAACAACCATGAAACCTCAGTGGCAGTTGGCAATAAACATCTTAGCCCTGCTCATAAATCTAGTGGTTCATTCAGCAGTTGTTTTGATCTGAGGTGGGCTAACGGAGCTCATTTATGCTCCTGTTCTCAGGTTGGTTGAGGACTGGCTGGCCTTTAGCAAGGATGTCTTGGTTTGGTGCTACATGACCTTTCATCTTCTAGTAACTGGGTCTGGGACTGCTCTTAGGACAGGGATAAAATGTGCAAGAGTTACAGAGATATTCAAGTGCTTTTATAAGACAATTTGCATCAAGTTTAGTACTATACCATTAGCCAAAGCAAGGCTTGCAGCCAAGGTCATATCAGGTTAGAATGGCACTACTGAAAGTATATGGAGAGGCATGAAACAATAGATCATTAGTGAAATCAATCTACTACATCTCCAATACACTAAATTAGTAGAGTGAATTTCGAAGCTGACAAACACAGAACAAAGAATAAGACATCTGTGGGGAGGTCTGCCCAGCCCAGCTCACCCTCCACCCCAGAAGAGGGTTCTGACTTCTTTGTTTATGCTATGCTACCCAAAGGCAGATACCTGACCCATGCTGACCTTTGCATCTCTTTATGGGATTTGGTAATAGAACAAGAGAGTTGAGTTAGGATCTATCTATGCCACAGTACCTGAAACATGGAATGATAGTCAGAACAAAATAGCCAGTTTTTCACCCAGCAGTGAAAGATAAATGAGGAAAATACTGTATTGGTTTCCTACTAAGTCTATGACAAACCACCACAAACTTAGAGCATTAAACAAGCAAATACTACTATACAATTCAGATCAGAAGTCTCAAATAGATTGTCAGGGTTAGAGTCCTTGTCTTTTTCATCTTCTAGACGCTACCTATATTCCTTGGCTTATGGTTCAATCACTACAACTTCTGACTTTCCTGCCTCCCTCTCTTAAAAAACCCTTGTAATTACACTGTACCACCTAGACAAATAACCACGCCCACCCCTCCCCACCCCCGCCACCACCATCTCAAGATATTTAACTTAATCATATCACCAAAGTCACTTTGCCATGTAAAGTAGCATTTTCACGGATTCCAAGGATAAGGACATTTTTAGGGGCCATTATTCTACCTATCACAATGCTCAAGGAGGAACACAGAAGAGAGTTGAAGGCCCCTACAGCCTTCTGCTTCTTGTCCCACTTGATGCACTCCTGCATACCCACCTTTGGGTGCCATGCCACACTCTTAAATCATTATAAGAGGTCTTTTGGCTGATATCTGTCTGGAGTGCTCTGTGGAGAATTCTGAAGTGTTACTGGAGTGCATGATCCCTTAACAATATCTAACTTGAGTACTAAAACATGTATCATAAATTCACCATCCTTGCTATAGATTAGAATCTACAGAATTAGCATGGTTGGGTATAAAGTGTCATTTTTTCCTTATCAAAGTGGGACTTAACCTATGAAAATATAAATTGTTAATGATAGCAGAACCTGAATTAAGCGCTATCCCTACGAGGCTGTAACACATAACATGTACATGGGGGATTGTGGAGAGGTTGCATTTTAGCTTGTACAAGATCCCTAGCACTTAGAAGACCCAAAAAAAAAAAAATCAACTTGGTGATTTTTCTACCCAATACCTTTCCCTTTGAACAAGCCCCTGATCAGAGCATGTTCAGAGGCCCTGAGCACAAACCCACATCAAACAGCCTTCATTCTACTGACTCATCCTAGATGGTGTGCCTGAAGTCAGGGCGCAACTTCATTGCTTGCAAAAATTTTTCTTGTCAGAACACTTTCTCACGGGAGAAGGTCATTGGTTTCAGGAGCAACAAGGGTTATTTCTGTCAGCTTTGTTTAGTGTTGTGTGCCAGGAGCTCACTTTTGCCTGGATGCTTGGCCTGGCTTTTATAGGGAATTCTGCCCTGAGTGATGCTTTACAACTCCTCTAATCGCCTATTCTAGGGACCTCAGCGACTTTATAGAGCTGAAATTACCCTGTCACATTCACACCAGACAGGAAGCAAGATAAGATGAGCTGCTATGTCCCAGTGTTTATGAGGTGAGGAGCCAAAAGTCAGACTGGAAGTCATCACTGTATTTGTTAAGGGGCATGGAGCATTTAGATTGTCTCTCAGAATCTGTGAGAACACTTAAAAGGAGATGAGGCTGACCAAGTACCTTTAAGAAGAGACACCTGTTAACTGTCATCAAATTCTCTTTTCATGAAGAATTCTTTCCTCTTTGAAGATTTAAGGAGATACATGTGATTTAATCCTCCTGAAGCTTTTAAACCTTGTAGAAGGAATGTTCACAAAGAAGGATATTTTACTAGATATTGTAAAAGAGATGTTCATGTGTATGTTTTGCCAAGAAATTAAAATCCAGTCTTTGCCAAGAAATATAAATATACTTGGCAGAATCCAGAAACTCAGTAGCAAAGATGAAAATAATCATTCCTTTCAGCCAATTGCTCACACTTATTACAAAACATTTGTCTTTCACCGGGGGTGAATTTTCTCCCTTGCATGCAGTCTGGTTCTGGGAGACAGCATCCCCTGATTCTGGAAGGCCTGTAAGAGACATTGACAAGAGACCTCAGAGCCAGGTAATTACACTCTGTGCAACCCCAGATGCCTACAAACCCACAGAGGCTCAAATACTGACCAGAAACATCACCTCTTAGCAATCTGATATTCTCCCCTCAAGTCATGTCCAATTTTTAAGAAAGACATTTTTATTTTAACTGTGTCATTCTTTTTACTGCTTTAAAATTGGATTTGATTTTCTTCCATTTTCTGCATTTGATATAAATGTCAGAAGTTGAATCAGTTGTCATCGCTTGGACTGATGATCTGTTAATAGATTCCTACTTTCACATTCAATAAAGCAACTTAAGAATTGCTAATGTGAGCACTGTAGTGCTTTTAGGATTTTTTCCTTAACCTTCTCTGTGTTTCCAAAGACTATGACACAATGGTCTGATTCTGAGCAAAACCTCTTTGGTCTTTCTTATCCTGTGACATGTGCACTAAACAATCCATTATCAGAAAACTAAAATTTTTCATTACCCAAATTTAAGAGTGGTTCTTTTGAAACCAGTTAAAATATGTTACCATAATTTAAACGTCAAGAAAGGTCAACCATTTCTTCAAAAATTGAGTCATCCTCAGTATCTTAAATTTGATAAGTTAATTCAATTTACTCCATGTACTTGATAAAACTGCACCCATATTTCTTTTAAAAATATGCTATGAAACTTTTAAAATTACTCAATTGCTTGCTTGTTTAGAACTACAGTTGTTTGTGTATTTATCTCACCTCTCTTCTGAACTGTGTGCTCCTGGAAGGGAGGTACCTCAAAGCATTGCACCAGGAAACTGAACATAATCCCTGTCCTTCAGGAGCTTAGTCAAATGCAGGAGATGGGATTCCTACAAAAAGAGCTCTACTCATATTCCTAAGGTCCACTTCTTTTTTACCTCCCACCTACTGGTAGCCTGGCAAAAAAATAAACTTTTTTTTATTATCCATTATTTAGCTTATTATCCATTGAACACTTCTAGAAAGGAGTCACCCTAGGTGTTTCTGAAAAGGAGAAATCTACATTATGCCATTCCTATAAATCATAATAATATACAGTAAGATTATGTCTTAGGAATTCTTAGGGCTGGGAGGTAGGATACGAAGAGGAAAGAGGGAGGTCGCTCCTGAGAGAATAACTAAAGTAGGTCATTTGGCGCTATTGTGACATTGTAGTTTACATATTAAATAAAAATGCTCATTGCAGATATTAGATTATAAATTACTTTCAAAAATCAAACATTCTGGGGAAACATTTCTAGTATGTTAATAATATTATTACTGAGATCTTTTCCCGCAAAACTACAAATAAAGGGTATGAAATGTTATGGTTATGCCCGTTCATTGTCTGACAAGTAGTTAAACAAACCAGAATTTCTTTTCATAAACCAAGCAAGTAAGTTTATTCCAGGAAAAAAGAAAATGTGAAATAGAAACAAGTTGAAATCACCATTAAGATTTTCAGATAAACCACTTAAGAATAACAACCTCCACCTTTCTTTAGCAAACTTAACACACCAAAACTTGGAGGTATACAAACAATATATTCTAGGAAATACTTTTTGACAATATGAAGTAAAATTTCTTTAAGCATCCAACTTTTCTAATTATACTAGGCCGTTTACAAACATACTTTCTTAATTTTGTATATCAAGTACAACAAAGTATAACAGGAAACGGCCTCCCTTATGAGTAAAACACAAAACTTTTAAGACTTTAGCGGAAAATAATAGTCCTCAGGAAGTCATTCTAGAATGGGAGTCCCCCTAAGTTTTCTTTGTGTCAATTTCCACTGAAGCTCTGACTCAAGAATAGATTCCCACCCCAATTATTTAGTTCCCCTGGGCCCAGTTGAACAGATTTAATATTTGCTCTTATACTTATATATTCATGTTGCTTTAGATTTTGTTGTTGGGGTTTATCATAAACATGAAAAAACTTGACTAAATAAGGGTAAATATAAAAAGCAATTCTGGAAAATCCAAACTCAAAAATAGGCATATTTCAAAAGCACATATTTCTGATCCAAAAATAACCTCCTTCAAGCCCTAAAGGATTGGTAAATCTTTGCAGACACCTTGCCCAGCTTCCATATCATCCAGTTCCTTGTCTTTCTGAAGTTCACCAAGAAATCTTGATACCTCTACCCATAAAATATGACCTGTCTTAAATACCTTTTCCTTTAGTTTCTTTTCTTTAAATATACTTTATCCCCAGATTCTCCACTTATGCCTGCATTCTCATCTGAGGGTCACAGATAAGATTGTCAGGGACCTGATAATTAGAATAATGACTTGTTTTACACACACACACACACACACACATCCCCCCTTCTAGCCCAGGCTGATTTGGAGGAGGCTATGATTGGGCAAGAACTCCGCAAGCATAGACTCAACTGTGTATTGTCCTTGAAACTGAATCCATCATCATTGCATACACACAGAAATGTGGTTTGCTCCACACCACTAACCTTAGAAGGCATGGAATTTAAGGGCACTCAAGATGCACAGGTCTTTTCACATCCGCTTAGGATGTGGTGAACAAAGCCCC
>NW_023601104.1:59309641-59324641 GCF_014898055.3 Talpa occidentalis | reverse complement strand
AACACTTTTACTAACCAAAAGTGTTCCAGGAGGAGGGTAGAGAAAGGGAAATGGCCCTGTGGTAGGAAAGAAAGGATTTGAAAGGTCTCTTACTATGGAATAGTGACTATAATGGAGCAAGGCATGACTTTATTTTTTGAGTGCTTAAAATATACTAAATACCATGCTAAATACTCTTATATAATCACTACCTAAGGTATAGACACCCCCACCATTTTCAAAATGAAATAAACAAGCATAGGAAAGATTAAGAAACTTGTTCAAAAATCACATAGCAAGTGGTGGAGCTTGGATTCAATACAAAGCAGCATGAATTCAAAACTCACATTTAAACTCAAGCTTAGTAGCCATAGAGGTAAGCAATAACTAAATCACATGGAACTTCATATGTCTGGTGAGGAGCTTGACTTATTTTAAATGCATGAAAGTCACTCAAAGGATTAACCAAAACAGTGACATTACCTGATTTACATTTCTACTGTGGCTGCCAGAGGGTGCTGAGGTGAAGTTGGATGGATTAAAAAAAGGAAACAGACAAGTAAACAGAAGTAGATAGACTCAAGATTCATTTTGGAACAGGTCAAATGAGACATGCCAATGATTTGGATATCTCCAATAAGAAAAAAGGAAAAGACAACTCTCAGGTATCTGGCTTTAGCATCAAGTGGTTCATGATGGAAAATAATGGATAATAATGGAAAGTGTGGGAAGGTGTAGATTCACTCATTCAACAAATCCTTAGGCAGTTTCTACTATGTAAAGATACATCTATCTGAAAGAGGCTGCAAAGGCCCTGTGGCAGAAGTGTTTGATATGTTTAAGGACAGACATGGAGGCCAGTGAGTACAGCAGAGTAGGTAAGGAATGAAATAATAGCATATTAGAGAATGTAAGAGGCAATATACTGACAGAACTCTGATTAAGAACTTTGGCTTTTACTTTGAGTAAAATAGGAAACCTGTAGAAAATCTGAACAGAGGAATGGAGTGATGTTTCTCTGGCAACAATATGGAATTTACACTACAAAGGAGTATGTGTGGAAGCAGAGGCAATAACCCTGTGGTGGATGAAAGGTGATGAAAAGATGAGATTTGGGATAGGTTTTGAAGAGCAGATGGGATCTGTATAAGGGATTTGATATGGTGGAGTTAAGAAGTGGAAAAGGCAAGGCAAGTGGAAGGTGCTTTGGCCTTTACCAAAGGAAGATTGAGGATCGGGATGAGAATAGGGGTAACAGATTTATCGAGGAAAATCATGAGTTCAGTTTGTCATATTAAGATGGTGATTCTTATTACAAGTTTAAACACAAGTGTTGTGTACAAACTATTTGTGTGTGTGTGTGTGTGTGTGTGTGTGTGTTTCAGAGAAGTCTAGAATGGAGATCCAGGAGGCTTCAACATACAGATGGCATTTAAATCATGGAAATGGATCTAGGAAAAGGTACAGAGAACAGGGCCCAGAACAGATCTTTTGACAAATTCCATTGAACATTTCCATCTCATCCCTAGTACTCTTACTGTAAAACTGGTTTAATTTTTAAACCTATCACTCATTACAGCAACCATTTCTAGACATTAAGTGCATCAATGAGACACAGGAACTAAAGAGATCATATCTCACACATTTCAAAAGGTAAAAAAATGAACTCTATTCATGATCAGAGTAACACCAGGAACTCACACTACAACGATTACCTGAGTGAAAAAGGACTTACTGTGCAGGCTCCTCAACAGTAAATTGGGAGAAATAACTTACTGGCTTGTTGTAAATGAATTAATTATTGAACTTTTGTGATCAGAAAGTAAGTGATCTTACTATCACTGACACTAAATTCTTGAAACAAAAGTTGGGAGAGATTGCAACTAATCGTACTGATTTTTCAATGATATTAACCAAGGACTTGTAGCTCTGTTTAGATTTCAAAACAAGGTCAAAATGTGCTCCTAAATTCAATTCTGTTAACTAAGAGTTTGCAGCTCCCAGACTGGATTTTAAAACAAAGTCAAAACACATGCGCAAACTCCTCCGCATCCGAAACAATCTTTGGAGGCAGAGAGGGGGAAAGGGAACGACTAGCTAGTTCGAGTTCACACATTCGAGTAAGAGTGTCTGATAACAAGGTCCATCTGTAACACAGGCTTCCAGGGCCCGAATCCCTCTTAATCAGTTACAGTATCTGGTTCTCCTCTGGTCTCTTCTCTAGTGAATGAATGTGCCTCCGAAGATGGAAAAAGGTTAAACCAAGCTTTTGAATGAGAGTGTAGCAAAGAGCCGAGAATCCAACTGTATGGCAGCAACAGGGGAAGTCTTCTCCAGAGTCACCATCTATCCTTCTTTCCGAGTATCCAGAAGCACCGAGGTGTCAGACTCCGCTCCCGTGGGTGGTGGGTAAACAGAGACCTTCCCTCACCTGCAACCCCTCTCGGGCTGCGGCTCCCGCCCCCGCTCCCGCTCCCGTCCCCTGAGAGCAAGGCGCCGGCGCAAATCAACCACCCTCCCTACCTCCCTCTCCTCTCGCCCGGCCCCAGCCCCAAGCTCTAGGCTGCGGACGCCGAGCCGGAGGAGACTCCCTGAGAAGAAACAGGGCTGTGACGGCCGCCGTACCTCTCACGATCGCGGCCGTCGAAGTAGACGAAATCGCCGCTCTGGACGCACTTGGCGCAGGTCAGCCGCCGGCGGGTGGTGTTGCACAGCGGGCATCGCTCGACCGCCACATACAGCCCCTCTGCGTCGTCCACCGAGTCCACCAGGTCCCGGGCGAGCGGCCGGGGCCCGCAGCCAGGAGCCTCCGGCGCCCGGACTCCCTTCCCACTGGGAGACGCCATGATGGCCTGCGAGCAGAGTCAGTCACGTGGGATTTTGTTTTCAACGAGGTGCATCCTGGGCGGGAGGTGGGGTCGGAGGAGGGGTCTGGCGAGGGCTTGGGGGCGGGGCCGGGAGGGGGTCCGCCCCTGGCCCGCGCCCCGCTCCCAGAACCCCGAGAGGAGGGTGGGGGCGCTGTGGCCTGAGAGTCCGGGAGGGACAGCAGGTCTGGGAGCGGGGAGGCCTGTTAGAGGGCCAGTAGGCCAAGAAAATGTCATCTTGGGCTGGATCGTGCCAAGGCTACAGGTGAACGCCTCAGACTTGGGCAAGAACTAGTCATACGACGCCCTCAGGGCTGGGTGAAAACGGATTGGGAACAAAATAAAGGAATTCCTAGAATCGCTATGGATGCCTTTTAAATTTGCCTATCAGTATATAGTAAAATTGGGTGAGGGGTCTGGGTCTTGGAAAGATTGAATTTTGGCTTACCCACCTACTGAAAATAGCTGTAATTTAGGGCAAATGTGCCTGTTTTCTGTTATATGGAGGTAATTACTGTACCCACCTAAATAACGTCGTGAGGATTAATAAGCAAATGTGTTTCAGTGATCTAATATTTTACCAATAATAGTTAGCCAGTGCAAACAACCGTAATGGACGTGGACATCAAAGGCAGTTGTGAAAAGAGGATTTTAGTTAAAGTAATGGCCAACATTCCGCCCTTACTGTGGCCTTGAAGCTCTAAGAAAGAATTTGAAGTAGAATTTAAGCAAGACAGAATTACTCCAAGTTTCTTAGTGTGGAAGTAAAATAGGATGGATAAGAGGATAATCTCAGTAGTTAGTGTTTGAATAAGCCTAACTACAAAATGAAAAGAGAAAAGTGGGCGTATAGGGCATTATCTATCTAGACCAGTGGTTCTCAAGGAGGCGCCTAGCGGGCTGTCAATAATGACTGTCCGCAATTCTCACCCAAGTTCCATTCCCAAAGAGTCACAACTGCCTACTAGGCATGGAATGATGTCGGGTGGTCACCACAAATTCAGCATGTTGAAAACTGAACTCTGATACCCCGCAAACCTTGGGGGGTTTCCAGGTTTTTCAACCAAGATTTCCTTACCTTGGAGAAGGACTCAACAGCTGGGACCATGAGGCATATAAGCCCCGTTTCTCCCTGTTAACCTCCAGGGCTCCACGGAATGTGGATGATTCCACAACCTAATTGGGCCTTGAAGCTGAACTTTTTACTCCCTCTTAGTCTTCACTGGCCAATTTTAATACAATCACAATAAGATTATAAAATATACAAAAAGCAAAAACTCCTTATACTGTTTTCAAAATAGACTTTATACTAAATCTGAAAATTTAAGATTAAGTGATAGTTTTCTCTGATCATTTCAAACAAAAAAATGTTTAATTTTGCATAAGGTTTCAGACTATTATGTTTTAGTTATATTCTAACAGGATCCTTCACTGTGCCTATACGTTATCCCTAGGACCATCTCAGTTTTTTTTAAAGGCAAAATAATTGATCATTAATTTCTACTCCATTAGATATTACAGATATTATCTATTCTATATTTATTTGAAATTTCTATATATTGCTATATATTTTCAGAGAACACGTTAATGTACTTCATCTTTAACATCAGCAGAGCATTAAATTTTAATGCTACAATATCATTCTAGCAAGACTTTAAATTTCTCAAATTCTGAAATAAAATTACTAGTTCAGTTTTAACAGTAACAAGGTTATTTTGAAAAGCAATTTCATTTCCTAGGACTGGTTACTTAAATAATCAGCCCTTAATAAGCAAAGTAAAAAAAAAAATGTGCAGGGAACATCTACAGAGATAGAAAAACCCAGCTGTTTCTGTGCTAGTTTTATACACACATACTCAAAACAATATTCCATGAGCTGTTGATAGACTTAGGCTTTTTTAAAACCTCTTAGAATAGGATAGATGTTTTCGAATGCTTCATAAATCCCAGAACGTTCTTTGGCACCTATAAAGAAATCCAAGTTTATATAATCTTCAATATAAAATGATCACAAAATTTTCTTAAGACTACTATTTCATCGTTAACCCCCAATTACTTTTAATGTGATGACATCTCTTTAGATGCAACTGAAGCATGGTGTTCTGGAAAAAGGCAAAAGAATTTGGTGATTACAGTCACATTCCCACACATAAACCCTAGAGCAGTTTTCTAGTACTTCCTTTGTGTGGGTGTAACAGCTCACCTCTAGCCTCACAGGGCACAGTAGGAAATAGGAGTGCTCTTCAGTGACCTTCAGCAGCACCTATGGGCACTTAGCTACTAGCAAAAGGAATTTCCTTTGATTTATTCATTTCTAGTTAACATTTTGATTCCCAAATGTGGAGTAACAGTGGGGCAAACTGGAGCTATTCTAAAGTTTTAAATTTCAGTGTATGAATGGGGATTATAGAGGGTAAAATTGCACCACTGTCATCCTTACAGTCTTAAGTTTCAAGGACCTTTAATTATCGCACAACTGCTCTAGGAGTTAAAGGGATAAAAACACGAGTTAGACATGGCTCCCACCCTCAAGAAATTTTATCAGCCATTGGCTCTCTATTCATCTCTCATCACCACCACTACTTCCATTTTCAAAGCTATGCAGGTACACTGTACTAAGGATTATGGACTGGTATGATTTATGGTTATATGGAGCTGTCAGCTAATCAGGAAACTTATGTATGTTGTTATGGTCAAAGCAAGGAGATTAATGAAAGGAACATAAAAACTGTTAGTATGAAGAGAAATGAATCATAGTTTAATTTGATAAAAGACTGTTCTTGAGAGCTATAAAGTTAGAGGAAGTTTCCGTAAGAGCAGGTATAACCTCTCAATGGTGGAGATCTTGGTGGTAGCAGCAAATATTCAGACAAGATTGGCAACATCCAGATTGGTATGGCCCTAGAGGGTAGTAACATATATTCAAATGAGAATTTTGAAGGCTGAAGTAGAAAAGGGTTCCATGTGAACAACAGTGGAACTGAGATGTGGATATCCGATTTAATTACTGGACTGAGAGGATATTACCAAAAAGAGTGCCAGATTTAAGAAGTAGGGAGAAATAAGGATTTAGAATCCAAGATGAGCTAAATTTATAAAAATGAAAAAGAGCAAACATTAACAAGGATATAGAGAAATTGGGACCCTCATACAATGCTGGTGAGAATGTAAAATGGTTCTACTAGTCACCAAAGACAAGAGTTTGTGGTTCCTCAAAAAAATTAAAATAAGAATTACCAAATAATCTAGTACCTCCTAGGTATATGCTCCCCCAGCCCCAACTGAAAACAGGTACTCAAATTATATGTGTAGACATGTAAGCTCATTGGAGCACTATCCACAAGGGCCCGAAAGTGGAAACAATAAAAATGTCAATCAGGAGATAAATGGATAAACAAAGGGTAGTATATCAACGCAATGGATTCTTATTAGGCTATAAAAAGGCATTAAGTAGTGATACAGACTACAGTGAGGATGAAACTCAAAAACATTAAGTGAAAGAAGCCAGACACAAAAGGGCACATACTGTGTGATACCATTTATATGAAATATTCAGAAGAGGTAAATCCAGAGACAGAATGCAGATTGGTGGTTTCCAGAACAACTCGAAAGAAACTGCTTAATGATTTTATTTTGGAGTTACAGAAATTATTTTGGGACTAGATAGAGGTGTTGGTCATACAGCATTGTAAATGTTCTGAATGTTACTGAATCATTCTCTTTTAAATGCTTAAGTTTGTTATGCAAATTTCACCTCAATAAATTGAACATTTTTAAAAAAAGAATGTAATAAGCTCAAATTTTGTTGAGAAGCAAGAGCAAAAAGTTAATTATTCACTGCCAAACAGTTTACTATCTCTGAATCTCCACTCTCGAAGATGAGGGATGGGGAGAAGGATAAATTACTGGCAAGGGTAAGAAAAACTCTCCCTTTTGGTAGGGAAAAAAAAACACCTTTGGTCTCAGATTTTAATCACAGGAAGAAAATTTTAGTATCTAAAGAAAATGATGACAACATTATTTGGGGAAAAAACTCTGCCTCTTGTCTCTGGTTTGATGGACTCTTCAGCTTCTGGATACATTTGAATGGAACAGCTTCCTTGATAGGAAAATAGTGGAGCATAATAGGTATAGTAAACATGCATACATGCATACACACATGCACACGCACACGCACACCCACACCCCCAAACAAGACTCTTGACATTTGAAAAACAGAGTGTTTAGGTTCAGCATTTTTTAGTAGCATTTTTCTATGACCCTTAAAAAATAAAGCAGGGGCCTCCCTGGTGGTGCAAGGAGTTAAGACGCAACTTATGAAGCTGACTGTAGTCGCTGCAGCGCGAGTTTGATCCCCAGCCAGGGAGCTACCCATATGGCTCAGCAGACCTCTCCTGACTCGCCCTCTGCTCCCCTCAGCAGTGTATTTCAGTGAGTCTTGCCTGTTCTGTTCCCCACTCTGTCTCTGGTGAATCCTCTCACCCCCTCCACACACACCTCTGGCCTATACCCCAGTTCTTGTATGCACAAATAAATAAATCTTAAAAAAAAAAAATAAAGCATACCTAAAAGCCCAGAAAATATAGCCTACCTTCTGCATCCTCAAATATAGCCAACCGAGGACAGCTGCACCTACACTAAACAGACACTTTCCTTGTCAGTAGTCCCTAAGCAATATAGTACAGCAACTACTGGAATAGCATTGACATTGTGTATTCGAAATGATTTAAAGTGTACAGGAGGCTGTGCTTAAGTTACATACAAATACACCATTTTACATAAGGGACTTGAGTGTGTGAGGATTTGGTATCTGAGGGAGTCCTGCAAATCAATCCCCTGTGGATACCGAGGGTCAACTGTATAGCAGTATGATATCCTCTGGGCCTCAGAAAATACCATTCACCCAAGAGGGGATGAACAGTGAGGGTAATCATTTTATATTATAGAAACACAATGTTAGACACAAAAAGGCTCTGGGGAAATTCCCTGGTATAATTCATTCATTTCACATGAGAAAAAACTGAGGCCCAAAAAGCTGAAGTCATCACGGAGTCATGAACAGCTGCTATGGGGCATCCTTCCTTTACAACAAAAGTCATCAAATAAACATTGTCAGGATTTGTAAATGGGTGCTGAAGTGAAAGGATTGGTCAATTTGCCATATCTCCTCACTGAAATATTAACATCAAAACTTCAAGAGAACTAAATTGGCCCCATAGGCCTGCTAACAACAATCATCAAAAATCTCAATTTGTAGCACCAGACTCTAACTAGGTGAATGTCACCTTTCAAACAAAATTTGCAGTGCTTTTATTCAGATTATAATGACCATCACCATTACTAATTTTAGTGCTGGGGATAGAAACTGACTGGTGCACTGGAGGTGGGAATGGCTTTGAGATCAAACAGCATGGTCTCAAATTCCAGCCCTACCACTAACTAGGTTTGAAAACACAGGCAAATTGTTTAGACTGTGAGTTTCAGCTTCCTTACCTGTAAAATAAGTACAAGAGCTTACTCATGGGTTTGCTAGAAGAGTTACATGAGCAATGTTTGGAACAAGTCCTTTGTCAAGCATAACTTTTACAAGATCTAAGCCATTTTCATAGTCCTCACACAAAGTTCTTCAGGATTAGGGGTGTTGGGTTGACTGGCCCAGGGACACAGGCTTACTGTCTGGTTCTGTAAGAGCCATTATCATGTGTTGTGTTTATGTCTGCCTCTTCACCAGGGCTGGATTGCTGCCAGCCAGGGGGTGTGAAATATTTGCTTTTGTATCTTCAGCACCTTAAACAGTAGGTGCACCTGATAGGTGCCCAGTTTATTAAACATCACCCATCAGTAAGATCTGTAAATTAATCCTACTCCTCAACCACACAAATATAAATTTCCAGTACTACTTGGATTTGCAGTTCTATTATTCTTATGACAAGTCATATCTGCAATCTTATTTTCCCAAATGATACCATGTGTGTGTGCACACAAGTGAAGTTTTGAAAATTAAAAAAAGTGTTAAACCCTCAAGCTATGTGTTTGACAGTATATACTAACTTGCTCTCAGCGGAGGTTTACCAATAATGACTGACAGGGGTGTCTGTTACCTCTCTGGCTCACTCAGCAGTAATCTTGCCGTTTTTATGCTGCCTTCTGACCTACTCATTTGCAAGCACAACTAATTTCTGATTGAGTGACTCTTAGCAACAGAGAGCCAGCTTTTTAGTCCCTTATGCTGGAGGGAATAAAGTAAATGTGAAGCATTTTACTGAAGCCTCTTTAAACTTCATATTCCTATCATCTGGGTAAGATAATCACAGAAAATTTTCAGTCCTTTTCAGTGACAAGGAAAAAGCAAGGAGGTGGGCAATCACCAAGATAATTAATAGCTAACATTGATGCCATGTTTACCATACATTTGTGACTACACAACATTTAATGGGTGGTTTCTATGTTCACCAGCATTTTACCTATGTGGAGAACTCAGAAGTCCCAAGTTCATACAACAAATGCAAAGCATGGATTCACACTGGACAACTGACTACACGGTCCTTCCTTCACACCACTCTCTCGCTGCTTAGAGTACCAAATGACTGCTGAACAACTCGGGGGCTGGGGGTATACAGAAATCCAAGTGTAACATTTGACTCTCCCCAAACTTAACTATCATTGCCCCTTGGTATCAGTGGGGGATTGATTTCAGGACCTCTTGCCCCATTCCCATACCCAAGTCTAAAGACGCGCAACTCCCTTATAGACATCTTCCATATGCACGGGGCCCACATCTATGGGTTCAACCAGTCAGTTGGATCCATGATTGAATTTATGAATTCAGAACCCCCAGACCAAAAACAATCCACTTATATGTGGACCTGTGCAGTTCAAACCCATGTTATTTAAGGGTCAACTGCTTTTATCATTGCTTTGGATCACTAGGAGGATTAGCACATGCACAAAAGATCACACAGGTTTTTCCAAAGACATCTGAAGAGCCGGGGGCTAAGTTAGTACAGAGGATGGCAAGCTCCCCAGCCAGGCTGCTTAAGTTCCTACCTGGCTACTGTGTGTACAGCTGTTTGCCACTGTTAAGGTTACTTAACCTCTCTGTTGTCATCATTTTACAAGGAAGGAAACAGATACTAAGTACAACCTCAGAATTAACATGTAAAAGTGGTTAGCATAGTGCCTAGCAGATGTTAACTATCATTTCTGCTCTTTTAAGTAAAAGCTGACATAGTTGTTGGTCATTGTATATTATTCCAGCTGGTCCTTGCTGGACAAATTTTATTGTAGTATAAGGAAAAACAAGAGGGGCCTCTCTGGTGGCACAAGGAATTAAGCACAGCACCATGAAGCTATCTGCAGTCTCTGCAGCACAAGTTTGATCCTGGCTGGCCAGGGAGCAACCCACATGGCTCAGCAGGCCTCTCCTGTCTGGCCCGCTTCTCCCCTCAGCAGTGTATTTCTGTCAGTCTGCCTGTTCTGTTCCCCACTCTGTCTCTGGTGAATCCTCTTATCCCCTGCGCCTCTGGCCTATACCCTAGTTCTTATATGCATAAATAAATAAATCTTTCAAAAAGGAAAAACAAGGGTCACAGACATGACACAAGTCACAGAAAAGAAGCAGAGAACTGGGAAAAAGATGTTGAAGTTGGCCCAATTCCCACTGCTTTTTGCTGTCAGGGATCATGACAAAGCTGGATAGCAGGGCCTCTTTGTCTTCAGTGCACTTAACTTTGATTAGAACATTCAGATGTAGAATTGGACATAGTGGCTACAACTTTAGCACCACAAGGGGAGTAAGACAGTGGGTTCAAATTGCCACTTAATTATATTATGTGCATTGTTTTACAATACCTACCTAGGGAAGAGCTAGGAGCCATCATTTTCTACGGTCAAATTCAAAATGCATTTGTAATTTCAAAACTCTAACACTTTTTGGGCCTCCCCGGTGGCGCAGCGGTTGAGCGCTGGGTTGCGAAGCTGCCCGCGGCCTCTGCGGCGCTGGTTCGATCCCCGGCTGCTCCCCGGCCACCGGGGGAGGGTCCCGCGTGGCGCGCAGACCTCTCCTGCCGCCCGCTGCTCCCCTCAGCAGTGTACTTCGGTCCTTCTGCCTGCTCTGCTCCCTGCTCTGGCTCTGGTGAATTCTCTCACCCTCCCGCGCTTCTGACTGTACCCAGTGCATGTATAAATGAATGAACAAACAAACAAACAAACAAATAAATAAATAAAAAACATGCCTCTATAAAAAAAAAGAAAAAAAAAATTAATAAAAAAAAAACTCTAACACTTTTTAGGCAAAAGTTATTTACCCTTGTTCAGACCTTCTTTTGAAAATGGCTCTGTGGAATATTTGGTCTTGCTATGGTAGGACAAGAGCATGTGAGTCTCTAGGAGTCCAGATTTTGAAAATACAGTGATTCTTAGAGAAAAGCAACCTACAAAACTTTACTGAGAATTAAAGTTTTACTGAGAATTCTTTTCTACTGAGGAATCAGTACAGTGAAAGAAACTATCATAAACACAAAACGGCAACTTACCGACTGGAGAAGATATTTTCAACTGGCACCTCTGACAGGAATTAATATTCAAAATA
This sequence comes from Talpa occidentalis, assembly GCF_014898055.3. Taxonomy (NCBI): domain Eukaryota; kingdom Metazoa; phylum Chordata; class Mammalia; order Eulipotyphla; family Talpidae; genus Talpa; species Talpa occidentalis. The sequence continues at coordinate 59,313,208 of NW_023601104.1, read as the reverse complement.
TATAAAGAATTCATACAATTCAACAACAGAAAAACAATAAAAAAATTGCCAGAGGATCTGAACAGACATTTCTTCAAAGAGGACATACCGATGAGAATAGTCACATGAAAATGTGTTCATTATCAGTTATTAGGAAAATGCAAATTAAAGCCACAATGAGATATCATCGCACACCTGTGAGAATGGCCTATCTCAAAAAGACAAGATACAACAAGTGTAGGTGAGGATGTGGAAAAAAAACAAACTCTTATACACTGTTGTTAAGAATGTAAACTGGTGCAGACACTATGGAAACACTATGAAAATTCCTCAAAAATTTGAATACAATATGAACCAGAAATTCTACTTCTAGATATCTACTCAAAGAATATAAAAATGCTTATTGGAAAAGAAATGCACCCCTGTATTCACTGCAGCACTATTCACAATTAGAAAAGATTTGGAAACAACCTACCTGCCCACCGACAGATGAGTGAATAAAGAAGATGTGGTGCATGTACACAATAGAATACTACTCAATTATTAAAGAAAATAAGATGAAATCTTGCCATTTGCTACAACATGGATTGACCTTGAGGGGGGTTTGCTAAGTGAAATAACTCATAAAGAGAAAGACAAAAACTGTACGATTTCTCTCATATGTAAAATTGAAAGAAACAAAGCAAATGAACAAAACAAAAACAAACCCTTAGAATCTGACAAGAGAATGGAGGTTACTGGAAGTGAAGAAGTTAGGGTGTGGGGGAAGCAGGTGTGGGAGGGTGGTGACTGGATGCAATGGAGTATAGGTAGACTTTTGGTGGTGGGTATAGTGCGCAATCATACATTTGTTGAGTTATAAACCTTCTTTCCTGAAAATAACAGTGTTATAAGCCAATGTTACCACAATAAAAAAAATAATTTGGCGATTTCTACTAAGAACCTTAAATACAGTCATATCCTTAAGCAAAAGTTTCATTTCTCTGCACTAGTAATTTGTGTCAAATTTGTTTGCATATGTTCTTTGTTTTCCAACAAAGAAACAAAGAACAGTATTTAAATATCTGACAATGGGAGAATAACTTTGTTGCAATCACATGTGGGAACAGGGGCAGGAAACAGGCCTGCTGGCCAAATCTAACCTGCTACCTGTTTTTATATAACTGTGAGCTAAGAATGGCTTTTATATTTTTAAATGGTTGGAGGGAAATAAAAGTATATGCGACACATGTAAATGATATGATTATATGAAATCCCTATTTCAGAGCTCCATCTTTCATGAAATGTCTACAGCTATTTTCATACCACATGGTGTTTCAACAAAGACCCAGGAAACCTAAAATATTTAGCACTTGACAGAAAAAGATTTCCTGACCCCTGTATTAGAACACTGTGCAACCATTAAAAGCATTCATGACAGGCTTTTAATAAGTTAAGCTGCATGGGTTATAAAGATTAATCAAAAGACAGGCTATGTATATTCATCTACATATCAAAATGACAAAAACATGAACAAGTTATATTGTTTGGGTATTGAGATAGATGGGTGATATTATATTCTTTTCTACTTTTCATTTTTTCAGATCACTTTCCAGGTGTTCTGTAATAGTAAGGATTACTGTAAAATGGTTTACAAAGCTAGTAAAAAAGCAAAGAAGTTGCCCAGCTACTGAATTTTATGAAAATAAGAAAATAATATTAGAACATACCTGTCAACACAACTTTTCCAGATACAAAGATAAGCAACACAATTCTTGGTTTTACCATTCTATAGATAAGACCAGGAAACAGTTCAGGTTCATAACTGTTAAGATATAAAAGTAAAAAGTTAAAACAGCACTGTTCAACTGCTTCCCTATAATATTTGAGACCAAATGTATTAAAGCTGCATATTAAAGCTATTTTACCAAAAACATTTTGAGTGTCTTGAGCAATTTTTTGTCCAGTTAAGAACAGAATTTTTTCAGTCACGATTTTTAATTGTAAATCATTGTAAAATGTTAGCAATTAAGGTAATTTAGAGCATCAGATTTCATTAGATCTTGATGCTAAACATTCTCCATGTTTCCATAAAGTCTATCAATAAAAGTGCATAACAAGTTTTCTAGCTTTTCCAAATTCCCCGATAACAAACACATTTTGTGTGCATTTATTAATTGCTGAAGTTAAACACTTTTAGCAGATAGAACCTAAAATTTTTCTAGGCCACTGTTTCGTCTCTTCACAGATGCTGTATTAAAAAATTAATAATTTTTTTAAAATTCAGAATTTGTTCGTATATGTAGTAGCTCACTTGTATTCACTACTAAAAGTAAGTTGGCTTCTCTATGGAATAAAGGTCAAAGGGCTAAGTGCTACTTCTTCCCAGTTGAGAGAATAGGAGAGAATCCTAGAAAACTTGTGTCCACAAAAAGTCAGGAGTTAAGAGGAAGCTTATGAAATAAAACTATCCTAAAAGCAATGGCTAACTGAGAAGAGCTATAGAGAAAAAATTAACGTGGGAAAGGAACACTGTACTAACACAAATCAATCTTTGCACAAAAAAAGGTGACTCCAGGTCATCAGGAAAACTCCACTTGGTTCTGCAAGAATAGACCCACACAGCAGATGTGAAGCCTCATGCAGTTCCTCAAAAGAGAACCACAGCGTTGAGGTGACACTTCTGAAGGTTATGGAAGAAGATTGAGGCAGAAAAAAATTTTGGTTAGGGATGACAAATATTTCTTCAGAATGAAGAATAAGATTCACCTGCTAATCTCTTAGTTTTAAGTCAGTGTTTAATTTGCAACTCCATTGTTCCAGTCTCAGCTTAAATGAAGCCTTTTTGACCTCCACATATCCCAGCTATATTAACAATTATGTTTGATCATTTGTAGTACTTCAAGGAGTGTTCACTTGCACAGCTGCCATAGTTCACTATTATTTTGGGCTTTTCAACGGTGAGCTCCTAAGGGTAAGGGATCATGGCTGTATTGACAGTCACCATCATGGTAGCATCTGCTACATAGTAGCCAAATTTTATTCATGTAAGAAATTCTATCAGGATATCTTTGATTTAAATATTGAAAGGGAGAGAAATACCCAAGGAAAACTGAAAGCAATTACAACATTTAAAGATTGATGAAGAAGGTGCCTGGTAACAAAGGAGATATTTGTATGATCAGATGCTAATGTATAAATCTGTTGAACCTGGGCATTTCAATAAACTTGAGGCTTTAACATAAGACAGACTTGACCTGATAATTATAACTGATGTGTGCCATTGTTCCCCCACAGGGCTACAAGCAATTAAAAACAGATCTCATTTTAAAGATACAAACTGGTTAGGAAAGAGGTGTTTTAATGCCCCAATGTCAAGAACACACACTAGAGTTGTCATCCATCACCTAAGGATGGAAGTCAGATAGAGAACATTTAGGGAAGGCAATTATGAGCCTAGAATGAGATAGGTGTGGGGATTTAAAGCAAGCTGCCTGGCCAAATTAAAAAGAAAAAAATGATGGATTCGATTAGAAAACTGGCTCTGAAGGGAGCTAGAATAGTGAGTGGCCCTCTCTCAGTGGCTAAAATCAGTGCATCTGATGAATT
>NW_023601104.1:59282191-59309541 GCF_014898055.3 Talpa occidentalis | reverse complement strand
AGGAAACCTTCTCCCTCCCAGAAATACCTATAAAGATTTTATATAATTTGTTCTAGAAAATACATGTAATGATAAAACACCAAAAGATAGAATTTATTGGGTTACTATGATGTTTCTGGGACTATTCTAAGACCTTATGATATATTAAAATATTAATGCTTATAGTATAGTTACAGAGAAGTAAACTCACTTACCCAAAGTGACAAGCCTAATTAGAAGAGAAGGCAAGATATGAACTCAAAATATCTGAACTCAGAATCCAAACTCTTAATACAAATCACATGCATTGATTTGTATATTTTAGTACATAAAATATTAAGTATTCTGTATTTTTTCTGTGTGTGTACAAAAATGGACAAATATAAAATGGCAAGAGTCATGCAATTTTATATCATGCGGGGCTCTTTCCCCTACTCCACCTTTCTGGAGGTTTTACTCCTGACATTGCCAGCACAAAGTCCTCTACAAAGCTCATTTACTTCATGTTTGTAATAACCACCTGTTTGCTACCATATGCATTTTATTGTACAAGATTCAAGAACACATACCTAACATATTTCCAAACTTCAAGCACTGAATACACATAACTTTAGAGACTCTCCTTTCAACCTTGGCTAGAGTCTAAATGGCAGGTGTGTCTTCAGCAGTGCACTTCAAAGGCCAGACTTAAGGTTCTAGATGCCTCTCTTCAGGAGTTATCAAATATGAAGGGAGTCCCAATGCAAACAATTTTGGGAAGGACCTTGAAGTTGTCACCATTCTATTCTGCATCACAAAGAGCAGATGGCCAGTGAAAATGAGCTGGCTAGAAGGCCAGACAATAAACATTTATTAAGGACCAAACATGTCTGTCTTGGAGAGTTCATCACCTCCTTCACAATCCATGGCCCCAGACAACGGTTTTCCAGCTCTGTTCTGCAATGCCCCTGGCTTTTATAAGTGCCTTCCAGGGCCCCAGAAAGCTGAGCTAGGTGGGTCCTCCCCTCCAATCCTATATAGAAATTCCTCTCCAGCCTGTTTTATGCACTGGCAGTCAGCATAACATTTACATTTATAAAAGCTTTCACTGCTGAAAATAGCTTGAAAGTCATTTCCCTAAGGTATTAGGTTTGCTGAGTGTTAAAAAAAAACTTTTTAAATTCACTGTCAAATTTACTTTTATCTTCAGATAGTCCAATACGTTTAAAAGCTTATTTATTTTTCCTTATTTTGAATGTATACATCCCTGTTGTTGAAAGTTTTAAAATGATAGTTTTAAAATTTGTAATCCTAGTTCCCTGAGATAATCATTACTGTCATATTTCTGTATAGTTTTTATCCAATGCAGACCATGTCTATAACTTACACATTTGTAAAATAAGAAGCATACAAGAGTGTTGCATTGGCAACACCACACTGATAAATGGAGTCATAGAGCAGGCTAGGCCTGCCTGGGTGTCATGCTAATCTCAGTATTATTCCAGTCTGAGTCCACTGCTGCTGAAGTATTGTAGACACAATTTTATATCATATGTTGCATTTCAATTTCTATTTATTTGAACTTTTCCCACCACAGGATTTTGCTTTTGTTGCTGGAGAAATTTCTAGGATAGAAAGTATTTTCAATCTGGGAGAAGTACAGCATTCCCTTTCCAAATACCCAAAGGGGCACAATTGTGCAAATTTGTCCAATCGGTGATTTTCTGGTAATGCTGAGGTGTAGATACACATGACTGATTTTTTTCTTTTTATTCTTTTAATTGAAATAATAATGTTGGTTTACTTCATTGTTCATATTTGGGGAGCATAGAATTCTGCCTTCAGGGGTTACTACCATAAAGCACCCACCACCAAAGTACACACAGTCATAGCCCACTGTGCTCCGTCCCCACTTTGTTCTTGTCCCTCCCCCTCTGGATGCCTCTGTTCTGTGTGACTGGGTTTTAAATTCATATTCCATTTACAAGCATTCTTTCCAAAAAAAATAAAAATAAAAATAAAACTAGAAGTGATACAGGCCTTCTCCTTATGGTGCTACTACGCTTGAAACCTGGTGCTGCAAGATTTTATAACAGCAATATGATGGACAGAAACTTAAATGACAAAGTTAACTGAAAAACATAAAACCCATATGCAAAGACTCAGTTTAAAGTACCCATCACTTTGTTATTCTTGTTCTGCTCTCTGGATTTATGCCTTCACATAAAAATAGTCCACATAAAATATGCAACAAAAAAATGATACTGTTTGCCTGTCATTCATAACCTAAAAATTTTGAGGTTAAGATTAGATTCTTTTCCTGGCATTTAATAACAAAACTATTTTATATAAGAATCAATTTTTGATAGGATGGGTGGCCTTAGAGAAATTAGCATGAGGTGTATTTAAGCCACTTTTAATATTCTACTAAAGAACAAACGTAAGGAACAGCTACTTAAGAATGTCATCTTTCTACTTTCTATTTCTACAGATGAGTCATTAAAATGACCTTTAATCCTGGTACATTTAAAGTAATGACTACATATAAAAATATCCATTCTATATCCCACATTTTCAATTGCATCATGAGTTAAATTCTCTGTATTGCTCAGAGAAATAGCTACATAAATAAGCAGACTTAAATCTGATGCAAACAAAAATGTGCATATTATGGTACCTAGGTATCACTTCTGCTTTAAATAAATTTATCTTAGAGAGGCAAAGGAAAGTAGGGAAACAAAATTTTAGGGGTGAAATAGGAGTTGATCATTTCACAATATGTATTAAGCTTCCCACATACTGGTTACCATGCCAGGAATCCAGGGTGGAAGGTAAGCCATGGGTCTCTATCTTGAAAAGCCTGTGTCTGAGCAGAGTCTCAGTATCGTCTGTAGAATAAATAGCAGACTTGGATCCCAGATATATTCCAGGGAAAAGAATGGGAATAGACAGGACTGAGACTGAGATTTGTATCTATAAAGCACAGAGCAATTCACTGAATCTGGCATCTTCTGAGAGATTAATTCATTTTATCACAGGAACTCTTTAGTGAAAATTCATAATTTCAATCTTGGTGGCCCCTGCAAGTTTCTCTCCCCCACCCTTCTTTGAGTTGAGGTTAAGACCTACTTATTGGCTAGGGTTTTTGCATTTACATTTTTTAACCTCTCCCTCTATCAACAAAGAATGCCTCTCATCTGTGAATTAAAACAAAAATGATGTATTTTTGTTTTAAAGGCTGTACATATTTGCAAGATGAAAGACATAAATTTGCAAATGTTCCTGAAGATTGAGGTGCACCCTGTTTAATATTCTCTGAGACATACCACAGTAGGGCAATGAAAAGAGTACCCGCACATTGCTTTCAGTTGGTTTTCTCCACTTCAGTGTAGCTCTCTACATTTCACTCTGCTACAAATGCTGCATATGTAAACACCTTGACTCTTAATTCTACTTTAGTGCATTTAATATTCTTTCACCAAGGCAGTTTACGAAATTAACCTTATGGAACTACAACTTACATATAACAAAATGCAGGCCTGTTAGTGTATGCACACAAATGCATGCATGTGTGTAACCATCTCCACAGTCAAGATACAGAACAATTCCATCTGCTCTTAAGTCTTTTTGCAGTATCATCCTCCTTGTCATCTGTCTACTATCCCCACTTCAGGCAACCATTGATCTGCTATCTGTTATTATAGATTAAATTTGTCCTTTTCGGCATCATAAACTGCATCCTTTGATGTCTTTTTTTTGGAACTGCATAATTTTTTTGAGATGTATTCATGTTGTTGTATATGTGAATAGTTCGCTCTTTTAAATGCTGACTTTCATTCTGTTGAATGGATATGTTACACTTTGTGAGTTCATTTACTTCTTATGGACATTGTGATTGAAAGTTTTTGGTTGCTCAGAATAAAGCTGCTATGAGTTTTCATGGACAAATACTTTATAGACATACATTTTCATTTACAGAGTAAAATACCTAAGAGTAGAATTGTTTGCTCATAAAGTACTGCTTGATTAACTTTATAAGAAACTGTGTAACTCACTTCTGAAATGATTGCACCATTTTGCATTCCCATCAGTAGTGACTGAGAGTACAAGTGGCGCTACAGCTTTCTAATTTTAGTCCTTCCAGTGGGTATTTCATTGTGGCATATAATTGGTATTTCCTTGGAGTATGAGGTTGAATATTTTTTTCCTATGTTTATTGCCCATTCATGTATCTTCTTTGGTGAAGTATTTGTTCAAATCTATTACCCATTTCTTTCAGTAGTAAAAATTCTTTTTATATCTGGAGACAAATCCTGTGAGATATGTATGTCTTGCAGATATTTTTTCCCATTTCTATGGTTTATCTTTGTTATTTTAGTGGGGTCTTTCAAAGAGCTGAAGTTTTTGATAATACCATTCTTTAGGATATAGTGGGCACATCTGTTTATCAATAAGCTTCACTACTTACTATAGTGACTATCTCTTGCAATGCAGTGTCAAGGTAAATTATGCTGTCTATTTCACAATGATTGTTAATGTGTCTGTTTCAAAGTCTCAAGACTTATGAGGCACAAAAACATGTGATGTAATTCCCAAGATTTGTGTTACTAGGAGTTTCTTCTTCAGTGACAACCTTCATTCTCTGCCTTCCTCCCCAGTAATTCTCCGCAGAGACTTCCTCACTGCACAGGCTGAACCAGCAGTAAGTACAAACCCTATTTCACTATGGTGGAAGGTCACTATAATCTCCTGTTGCATTGAAAAAGCAATTGCAAAGTTACATTTGGTCTAGATTTGAGGACAAAGAGAAATCTCTGATAGAGTGATGTAGAACACTCAAATCTCCTTCTCGCTCTCAAAATTAGAATCCAGTGAGTTTGTCCTTTCTTTTAAGAAAACTGGTGACCTATATTCTTTTTTTTTTAAAGTAATTAGGATTTTTTAAAAAAAAATATTGATTGATCCAAGAACTGGGATACAGGTCAGAGGTACAGGAGGGCAAGAGAATTCACCAGAGAGAGCAGGAAGCAGAACAGGCAGATGGACCTAAGACACCGCTGAGGGGAGCAGCGGGCAAGACAGGAGAGGTCTGCCATGCCATGTGGGACTGGCCAGGAATTGAACCCACACTGCAGAGGCTGTGGACAGCTTCACAGTGTAGTGCTCAACCCACTGTGCCACCGGGGAGGCCCTGGTGACCTATATTCTTATTTCTTTAAGCCAATATTTGTTAAAAATGTATCATATCCCAAGGATTGTGTTAGAAATGTGAGAAAGTATCTAGAATATCATGTACCAAATCTTTTAGTTTATTGTTAGTGAAACTGAGCATCTTGAGGACAGACCTTGTATTTATGTCCTGGGCTCAGTGTTGGCACAGAGGTGAGTATTAAAAGTCATGAATGTATAGACAACTGTATGCAGGCAGGCACGAAAGAAGTGTCAGAGAGAGTCACCTTGCTTGAGGTCTTTATTTTTTCCATAATAAGAGTGTTTTCTGTGATGGAGAAACTGCAACCAGACACAGCCGCTCCACAGAAAACAATGCTATGATGGCAGTAAGATAATTCAGACCCACCAGCAACATCCCGATCAGGAAGTGGGTTAATACAGAGTAAGTCTTATATCATTTTGACTCCTAATGGTCCAAGTTTCCAATGTGGGAAAAAATGCACCAGACCTCAGAAACTAGGAGGGTTACAATGAAATTACTTTCTTCTCAGAATATATCAGAGGTTAGATTAGTAATAAAAAGAAGATTGACCACCAATGTAACGAATAGTATTTCACATAGCTCATAAAACAGTTTCATATACATTTTCTCACTGGATCCTTATAACACCCCTGGGAGATAGCCACAGGGAATATTAGTAAATTTATCATTATAGAACAGGAAATAAGGTTTTGTGAATGTGTCTTGCCCAAAATTTTAGAGCTACTTAAAAGCAAAATAAACTAGTTGGACCCTAACATTCTTTTCTGGGGCCTTGGGCTGTCAACCCTCTTACTAATAGCGTGCATGGAGGTAGTATGCATCAAAGCCAACATTTCTCTTTTCCCCTGGTTTTTTATTTTATTTTTTATCAGGGAATATCATAAACACAGTTTCGCTCTACCACAAATTATGCAGTTGAGTCTTCCACATTTGGGGAAATCTCAGGTGTCAGCAAATTCAGAGTGGAATGGATGAGCTTTTCCTGGGAAATCCACCTTTGTGATCATGGTATCTCCCTGACCAGGTAAGTATTAGTTCCCTTTGTTGTGCCATGAGATCAATTCTCAGAGAGTGCATATCAATGGTACCCTCTGAATAGCATTAAAGAAAACTCCATTTTCAAATAAAGCTTTGACAGAATGTTTCATGTGGGGTTGAGCACCTTGGCAAGCCATGTCTCTGCGAACCCTCAAATTCCTTTTGCTCTATAAAGCCTAATTTATAAGGTGTTAACAGAAACATGCAAAGATGAGTATTTCTTAACTTAATTTCCTTAACTTTTTTATGTTATATATGTCTAGGAAGAACTCCTTAGCTTAGACACGTTCACTCAAGATTTTCATTGTCTTAGTATGTTTGGAGTAACAGCAGGGCTTGGTAGTTGGGAACTTGGGAGGAAGGACCACAGAGCTACTCATCACTCCTGTTTCAGTGGCCCATGGGCAAAGTGAGGCAGCACTATCTGCACGCAATCACACCCGGACTAACTACAAAGCTGGCTGATGTGGGAGTTTAGTCTTCAGTGGCAAGACTGGCTGTGACTCTGAAATCTCATGGCTTGATGTTAATCTTCTGGCAGGATTACAATTCAGGCCATTGCTTTGCAAAAGATGAAGCATGTTTGCCTCGACCTCAACGACAATGATGTCATTGTAGGTTGCGTAACTGAGTCCCGAGGAGGGAAAACTCAACTTTTTTCAGGATCAGGCTGGGTAATTGACCAAAATTTGAGATTCTATCATCCTCAACCACAGTTGAGAGCCAGGACTGAGAAAAATGCAATTTACTCTCTTTTCCAAGCAGTTATCTATCTATATTCTTATTGGCCTCTATAATAACAACACGGAGGCTAAGCAGCTCTCTATTAATGCTTCATTAAGAATTTTTATATCTATGTGACAAGTAGTGCAAAATTTCACTTATTTGTAGGATAAAAAGAAAATAGCAATGAACAAGGTGCAAAAACAAGCCCTTATTCTGAATCACAGTGGTCCAAAGGAAGGGAGTAGTAAGGCTAATTGATGGTGATGATGACTCGACATTAATGGAATTGTGTGACAAGTACAGTTACTGATGTGTGAACTACACCTGAACTTAGAGTGTTGTTGACTAACATTACTTTGATTAAACAAAAGAATTGCAACTATGTTTTATCTTAAATGATCTCTTTGAAAATGAAAAAAAAAGAAATGATTGACTAGAATTATCAATCATAGCCAAATATGTCTGGCTGAAGACTCATATATATGACATTTGAAGCACCAGACTGAAAACCAAATTGTACTGTACCAGGCTGCACAGAGCATTTCCTCATATAAAATGGGAAAACAGCATAAAACCTGGCTAAATAAGTATTAAAAGAAAAAATATGAATAAATATGCAGATATTCTTTTCAATAAATGTGTTAAAAACCCAAAAAAAAAAAAAATTTTTATATCTATGTGACAAGTAGTGCATTCTTTGCACAGAATAAAGTGCTTGGAACCTTGATTCCAGCTGGTCTGAATTGGAAAACTCATTACTGCTCCTACTCTGACTGCCAGCAAACTCCTCAGGGGAGCGATATGTCCTCGCATATATAGAAACACTCAAGCCAGATTGGTCAGCTCTTATAAATAAACCATTGGAAAATGTAATTGAGAGTGAGGAGTATATCAATTACAGGTTGTTTCCTCAACTGTCTCTGTTATTTCCCAGTTTCAAATTTTGGGCATTTTTCATAACAAAAATAATAATTAAAGTATGCAACAACAGTCTTTTATAATACAATAGCTATCCGTAATGACAAAGAGAATTATAAATGACATTACAATTTGGAGGCAAAATTACAAGATCCTTTATAGTTAAGGCAATTAATAGCTATCATGACCAAGCTAGACTGTAATCACCATCTCTTGACTCAAAGATTGGCATCATATTAAAATAGACAAGGAATTGTTTCCAGTAGAGAAGATTAAAACACAATTATAAATACATTTATCTTTCTTTGCCCAGGGACTCTCCATCCCATAATACCATTTGCATAATGGGTTACTTTGTTCCTTTTTAAATGTTAAATTTGGAACACTTTATTCTAAGTGCCATAACAAAAATAAATACACAGAGTTCTAAGCCCACAGTTTTTCATATTTATCTGAAACCAAGAATCAGTCCATTTTGCCTGTATTTTGTGAAGCTCAAGCACGTTCTCTTTTTTTTTTTAGATGCCAGAATTGAAGAATCTGGAAGTTTGTGAATTTGGACAAATGGAAGCCAATATTTCACCCCATTCATCCCACTCTCAAAGACACACACATACCACACATGTCCTCTTTCTGATCCATTCTGAAGGCATCTGGAGATGCCATTTTGTTTGAGTGTTGGCTTCTGACTGCCCTGGCTCCTGGCTTATCCCTGAAGCCTCTACCCCATCGCTGTTTTCCCATGAACACCTGAATTGATGCATGCCTGCACTCTTTCCTCCTACTGGCCCCCAATGCAAATGGACCTGATTTATGTCCGATTGCCTGGATGACAAAGTGCTAACCTAAAAACCAGTCCCAGCACATGGAGAATCTATTATTCAATTAAGTGAAACAGATTTTGCTTTTTAAGAGAGTGCCTTGGGATACATAACACCTGAGTTTAGTCCTGAGAGGAAGGGATTCAAGGTTGACCAAATCTTTGGCAGGAGAGAAACTTCCAGTTTCCCACATACTTCATGAAGGAACTTCCCTTCCTCATCCATCCTAACTGGACACAGGGCTAGGGGATAAAGTTAAGACCTGCAGCAGCCAACCCTGATATTTATGACTGGTGATCAAAACAGGAACCTCCTAGAGGTTTAGAAAGTGCCCTCCCAGCTAGCAATCCCTTTGCATTACAATAGCAGCTACTTAGCAGCATCTCAGCCTCCTAATACTTAAAGCTCTGCTTTTCTAAAGCTTCTCATGTTCCATTTGTATTAGCAGCTGGCTTTTCTTCTGATTTAAACTTTATTGGCTAGGCTCTTAGGTAAAGAGATTTTATGCTATCAGTAAAAATTCAGCCTCTCTGATGGTTTTTGTCACTACAGCTATTCAAGTAGCCAGTGGATGGGTCGCCTTGGAAACCTAAGTAGCAACTGGGTCTCTGTCTCCAGACAACAATCTCTCTGCACCATTGGCTGCCTATTCCAAACAGCAGGTATCCTGACAAGAGCTGGATGCAACAATGACCTTGCAGCGAGGAGGAGCAAATTTGTTATTAAGGGACAAGACACAAGGTAGGGAGTTGGCCCAGGGGATGGGGGAGGCTCTGCACCTCAAGACATTGTCTAGGCAGTATGCATAATTTCACATACAGTTTCAACTAATGGGTAGCACAGTTCGTAGTGGGGGCCTAAGAGGTTGGTGGAGTCCAGTCATGGGGAATTTGGCAACAGATATGTTAAAGTTCACTGAGGCAGTGGTGCATCTAAATAGGGAGAATAGGGACCCTGCTACTGGGTAAGGGGATTAATTAGAGGTAGGCAGGTCTCAGTGGTAGAAAGGCACCAAGGTAGGCCCCAGAACCAGCTCTCAGAAACAGGCACAAAGGCAGAGCTACGATCCTAGTTATGGGAACAAGGGAGACATGGAGTGCCTTGGAATTTGGAACCAGAAGGCAGAGCTGCATTCTCAGAACTGGACCATTGAGGTCAGGGACTGAAGGAGGGGGAATGAGGTGTGCTTCTCTTTCTCTTGTAGTGTAATCGAGGAAAAGAGGCATTAACAAGATTGTAGGATACAGCGATGGTTGAGCCAGGGGCCAGGGACTCAGAGTAGATGTGAAAGTTCTTGGTTGATCAGAGCATAAACAAGATTAAAAAAAGCAGTAGAGAGGATTCCCTGCCACACCTGTCATACATCTCATGTTGTTGCCTCTCTTATCAACGTTGTCTTTGTAACTGCTCTTATTAATGTATTATCTTAAAAACTATTAACAGGGACCATGTTTGAAGAATGTGCCAGGGTATGGGGAGAGCTTTGAGAACTATTCCCTTTGGGAGTATTCTGCTTGGGAGTTTTTTGTCTGTACAGGTTGCACTCAGGGCTGAATGAATAGGGAGAGGTGGGTTGGGGAGGGAATCCAAGGGCCCAGAGTGGATGCCAGTCCACAGTGACATTAAACCTTATGGACACTTTCCATATGCCAGGTACATGGTAGAAGGTCTGGCATACATTGTCTAATTGAATCCTGGCAAGGTAAACACCCTCTCATGCCTAGAATCAGGGCCATCTCATGCCTAGAATCAGGCTGAGAGGGGTGGTGTTGTTATAGGGCAGCTCCAATACTGAACGGGTTGCCTGTCTGTGGGTCCTCACCTGCGCGCTTAAAAGGGACTTATTAATACTCCACTACAGGCATACAAAAAAGGTTAATAGAAGGTTTATTTACAAGGGAAAAGGAAATAAGGAAAATGTACAACTCAGGGAGAAAATAGGGAAATAAAGTCTTTAATGCGTCCTACCTGATCCGACGACCTGGAAACCCAAAAAGCACTCTCAGAGCGGGCCTGACGCTGCGAGCTGGTGGAGAGCCAAAATGGGGGACCCCTCCAAAGCCCACGTGTCTGGCTTTATACCAACCTGGCTGCTTAACCCCACCCTCAGGTCCCAGCCACCTTCCCTTTGGTGGTGATGGGATTTGGAGTTCCCAGTGTCTTTGGCTTTGGCCTGGAGTGGGGGTGGAGTCCAAAAAGTCTGTATGGAATTAGCTTTAGGACATCCTTTTCCCCCCTAACAGTGTGACTGCCCTGATATTCCACAGCTGGGAAGTGCTCTACCAGCCCAGCTTTCCTCACATAGGACATGAGAGAAGTTGAGTATCTCTTGCCTCCAATCAGGGTTGAAAGGGAGAGACAGGTGCAACTGAGCAGATGCCAGGTTCCAGATGTGAATAAATGATCACAACAGGGATGAACAAAAGGGCAATGTTACAGAACTTCAGGTAGGCCAGGGCCCAGGTAGGCCAGGGCCTCCATGAAAGAAGAAATTGTTGTGACTAACTGGTGCTCAGACCTGACTCTGAGTTATTTAGAGAATTTTTAATGATAAATTCTCCTTTGTTTAAAAATACAGATTCTAGGGGCCTCGCTGGTGGCGCAGGCAGTTGAGCACCGCACTGTGAAGCTGTCTGCAGCCTCTGCAGTGCGGGTTCAATCCCGGCTGGTCGGCGAGAATCCCACATGGTGTGGCAGAACTCTCCTATCTCACCTGCTGCGCCCCTCAGCAATGTATTTCGTCAGTCTGCCTGTTCTGTTCCCCCTCTGTCTCTGGTGAATCCTCTCACCCTCCCGCGCATCTGGCCTGTATCCTGGTTCTTGTATAATAAAAATCTTAAAAAAAAAAAAAAATACAGATACTATAGAACTGAGAAACCAAATAGGGAAGTAGCAGGGGAGGGGAAAGACCAAAAGGGAGACAGACACAATGGC
Organism: Talpa occidentalis; assembly: GCF_014898055.3. Classification (NCBI taxonomy): domain Eukaryota; kingdom Metazoa; phylum Chordata; class Mammalia; order Eulipotyphla; family Talpidae; genus Talpa; species Talpa occidentalis. The sequence continues at coordinate 59,297,931 of NW_023601104.1, read as the reverse complement.
CTGTTGAGTGGAATATGGCGAGTTGGTGGTGGGTGCACTATGGTGCTCATACTCGTAACCTGATGTTACCTCAGTCAAAAATAAATTAAAAATTAAAAATAAATTAAAAAAAATATACAGATTCAGAAAGTAGTTAAGAACACTGATTAAGTGACCAGGGTCCCGTGGAACATAAGAATGTTCACCTGAACCTCCTCTAGCCAGACTTTACTTTGCAAAGTCAAGGCAGCCATTACCAAGGAAGACCAGGCACTGTGTATTCTTGCCAAGTGCTGAATAGTTGACAGAATCATGAACTTGGCTGAGAGGAATGGCGAAGAAAATAGTTCCTCGGTGTTCTCTTATTACTAGTTTGCATGATAGTTTTTCAAAAGAGGTGGCAGCTTCCTAACATGCTAAGCTGATGGGGATGGCTCCCCACTTCTCAGGGTATCAGAACATCCAGCCTGCTTTGGCCACTGGAACTGAACTTTCAGTCAAGATTGCTTTCAACTAGAAGTTGGTCAGGGGATTGTACCAGTTCAAAAAGCCCTGAGAAAAAGACTAATTACAGTAAAGTAAAAATCAAAATCAACAAGCAACTATAAAGCAGAGACACACTACTGGGGGAGGGAGGAGGAGAAGAGGGATTAGGGTCAAAATAAGAGGGGTGGGAATTGTATGGGGAATATAACCAAGATGAAATTGCATACATTGTGCAAAAATGAAAAATTATGTAAAAAATATGTAAAATAAAATAAATTTTTTTAAAAATTTTGAAAAAAGAAAAAAAAAAAAACCCTGAGAAGCTTGTTAGTATACAGAGTCCTGGGCCCCCAGATTTCTTCAGGTGATTGAGATGCAGGTGGCCCCATGGGGACACTTTGGGAAAGTCTGGCATAGAGATCCACACCCTCCCCCACTGCATTGTGTCTGTTGGGGTTGAATTGGACTAGACATTTCTGATTTTGAGAAAGTGCAGAGGGAAAGCCTCCCATCTGTCCTTGAATAACCTCTTTTCCTTTACACACCAGCTCCCAGCTGGGGAAGAGAGCCTCAAGGTTTTGGTTGTTTGTGCTGTCTTGGCCAGTCCCAGGAAAGACTGTGGCAGCAAAGAGAAACGCCTTCTCAACTCCAGCTATAGATGTCTCACCCCTGGGCCCCAATCCTTGCTTTTTTTCTGGTAATGACTCCAGACTTATAACCAGAGATGGATGGTTTCCAGAAATAAGGGACAAAGGGTGGGGGGAACATACAGGCTGTTCTTTCTCCCAGTTTCTCTCCTCCACAGTTACTAGAACCCACTCATTTCTGCTACATCCTGAAGACCTTAGCCCTTTTTATCTATCTCTCTCAAAAAAAAAAAAAAAAAAAAAAAAAAAAAGAAAAGAAACATTATATTAACTATCAGAAGGAGGTTGTAACTTCTTTGCGTGGGCCAGTTTTAAGGACAAGGAGTTGCTGAGGCAGAAAATTCCCCAGTGGCAGGCTTGATGGATGAGATGACACTGTCTCCTAGGGACACAGTGATTTGCAGCAGCATTTCTGCAATCCAAAATAAACCATCACTCTGCACAAGGGGTGACAAGCTTAATGTCTACACTCTTCATCATAATTCTAGTGGCGGGGCCTCCCAGACTCTAGGTTAATGCCTTTCAATTTGGTCCAAAAATCTGGAGCAGAAACGTGGGAGGGATCATATGATAACTGTTCTTTGGTTGAGCACCTTTCATCTGAAGATCTCCAAGTGCTTTTTAAATATTAATTAACTTGCCACAGCACCTTAGTATGCTTAGTTATTATCTCTCCACCACCCCCAGCTCCAAGCCAACCCCTTAAGGATGAGGAACTTGAAGGACAACATGGCTAGACTTCACTGACTGAGCTTATCACAGAGGCAAAACATAGATGCAATTCTAGTACCACACTGAAGAGAGATAAAGTGATTCCTATGCATGTATAAATGTGAAGTACAAAGGAAAAATCATATATATATATATAGAATTTATCTTTTAATTTTAAGAACTGCTATATAATCATAAATTTTAGTCTATCTTTTCCCTCCCAAGACATTTAGCTTCTTTCTGTTTTTCCATCTATAAAAGGTGGCATAATGGTTCTCTACTCTCTCACATTGCCCTACTATAAGCACTGACGACCTGTCAAGTGGTTGTTGTTCTACAACCAATGAAGGTATTCACGTTTCCATATAAGAAGAGCACATCCTCGTAGTTTGAAATTGATTATTCCAAGATATCATGTAACCCTGAAGAATTTTTAAGATCAAAGCTGCTATTCATACTATCAGAATTTCCTTCCTCTTCCTGTTACTTCATGGCCACTGGCCTGTGTGATGTCATCTTATCTAAGTCAGTCACAATCCCTTTATTTGGGAAGTTGGCACTAAAACTACCACCAAGGTTATAACCAAAAAATTGTTACCAAGACCAACACTTGCTAGTGAGTCTAAAATCCAGCCTTGCTTGTATTCTGCTTGAGGAACATCAGCTTCTCATTTAATATGCTTAACTAGAAATAGCAACCTGGGTGTGAGTAGAAAGTAGAGGGTCAAGTTAGGGGATCTAGAGACAGAGCTGCAGGTAAATAAAACAGCTAGGTTAACAGGCTTTGTCATCAGCCATCCAGGCTTAACTTGGGCTGTGGAAAGCCAAAATACAAATAAGTAAAGTAAAAGACAGACAATTCAGACAATGTCTCAAGAGGATCCCAAGCACAGAAGATGGTGCACACAGAAAAGAGGGAGGTAATATTGTTGCCACAAGGCCTATGGGAAAATGGAGAAACTAAAGAAGACAGCAAAGATGGTCCCATTACTATTAGTGGTGGCAGTACAATTCCTAAGGGAAAGGCAGATTTCCAAGTTCTAGATGAGAAGAGTAATTACCAGCCATATTTGAGGGAGCCGGTGAACACATGATATAACATGTGTATGCAGTGAGATTTCTTATAAGGTTTACAAAGAAAATAATGTAAGCTGCTTGTTGTTTGCTCATGATAAATGTTTCTACAGGGATCTCTTATGAGGCAAGTCATAATCATCTACAAAGGCAGGCACTGGCTAGAGCAAAAATCTGTAGTATTAAAATATACTTGCATTTCTTTTAGAGATCATTAATAATATCCTAGGAAAAAGAGAAATGAGTTCTGGGTAGGGAGGAGGGGAGTGTGAGAGAGAAAGAGAGAGAGAGAGAGAGTGTGTGTGTGTGTGTGTGTGTGTGTGTGTGTGTGTGTGATGGGAATGCTGAGAGTTAAGGAAAGGCAATTACACAAAGAAAAGCACAAACTCTCATTTGTTTAATGTCAAGCAGGTTACAGTGTGCTTTTCAGGTATCTTATTTGATGCACTAAACAACCGGATGTGATAGCAGCACAAAGAAAATAAGTGACCTGCCTCAGGTTGGTGAGTTAGTAATCTGGGCCCTGGAATCAGCAGAATTCCTTGGCTGTGTGACCTAGGTCAGGTCTGCCTCTCACAGCCTCAATTTTCTCATAGGGTTGCCGGAGAATTAAATGAGATTAGCACACAGCCCTGCACTCACAGGACGCACTCAGTAAATGTCAGTGCACAGGGCACAGCACAGCAATTTCCCTGCATAGCCACAAGTCTGATGAAACATGCGCAACATCCAACTTCTCTGACTGATTCCTCCAACAGAAACACTCTCTTCCAAAATGGCAGCTTTGGTATCATGCCTGACGACAGCACTGCTCAGTTTTCACAAAATGATTTTGGTGGTGTCTGTCAGAAATGACCTTAGAACTTATTTGAAATATACACACACATGTGTACTGCTATTGATAGCAAATCTTGGTCCTTCTAGAGTGATTTATTTTTTCCTTTAGAATTTGTCATTTAGAGCTAAATCTGCTGGAGAAGGAACCCAATCAAGAGGGAACGAAATGAAGTTATTGAGATTAATTTTTCTTGGGAGACTGGTAAACCACCCCCAAAGGCAATTCCAAATGAGGCTTCACATAAACATTTTGGAGAGTGGTGGACAGTGATATTGAGCGCCTAATTTCCTGAACTCATTACTTGAAGGATGCCCCTCATTTAACCTTGAGTTTTTTAATATGATTTTTAAACATAAATTCTCATTCTTTCATAGCCATCCTTAAGCCTTTTTTTTTTTTACTTTTAAGATCAGAAATCCTGGGAAGGAAAGAGGAAAAGACCTAGTAGAAGAAATGGGGAGGGAAAAAGAGGAAGGCCAACAGGGAAAGGACAAGTTGAGGCAGAGAAACTCAAATCACACAAACATCACAGAGAAATCAACCTTGTAGGCAAGAGACGTTAATTATAGTTTGCTTTTTAAGACATAACTCATACTACTATTTGTTTTGTGAAGGGGGAGAATTCTTCTAATGGACTGTAATGAACGTTCCAGTCAAAGCTACATCATCTCTTCCTTTCTATTCTGACAAAATGTGTTTGGTAAAATACCCTTAGCCTTTTGAAAAATGGAACCATTTTTAGAACATTTATTTTATTCTTTTCTTCTCATAGTTTGGGCCATCACTCACCACCTGATCACTTCTTTGCTCTTGTCTCCTCAAGGCTCCCGGACAAGCAGGGGCTTGAGGATGAGGACTTGTGGGAAAGGAAGGAAACATTCAGAGCTCTCTTATGTGAATAACATGATTAGCAGAAAGTATAAAAGAGGCTTCTTCCCCTGTTCACAAGGCAGATTTTCTTCAGAAGTTGGCAGAGCTCCCAGACAATTTGCTCTGGGGACAGACTCTGGCTAAGCTGCTGCCAGTGCCGGACTCTGAGGCCTCCAGATTGATGAGTCTGGGCAGCCACGGGAAGGGAGAGACAGGAGGTGGGGAAGGATGAGGGGTAGCTCCAGGCCCAGCCGACTGGGGTCACCCAGCGGGTGATAGAGCTAGGAGTATGGAGCGGGCTGGGCGCTCTAAGGTCCACCTCGCCGCTCAGGTCTTCTGGCCACTGAAACAGCTACAGGGAAGGCTGAGAGGCTGCAGAGAGGAATAGCTGAGTCCAGGGTCCAAGATAGAGTCTGAGTGGTCACAAAATAGGGACAGGAGTGGCAAAGGGTGAGAGGTGCATAGGGCAGCTCAGAAGGCAGAGTCACCCCACTTTCCAGCACCATGAAAGTAGTGTCTCCCTGCTTCCTGCTTGGCCCAGGGGTTTGACCGAGCTATTGCAGTGTAGATTTGGGGAATGATCCAGAGACAAGGACTGCTGCCACATTCTCTGAATCCTGCCTTCAGTATTGTCAACACAGCAATGCCGAGTCACCCCTTCCAGCTTCCCCTGGGTGGTTTTTTTCAACAAACCCTCACTCTGGAATATGTCTAATTGAATTGGAAACCAGCAGGCACTCTGTGAACTAAAATGTGCTGTGGAGAGAAGAGATGGGGCTGGGAGTGGATGGGGGGGCTAGGGGTGGTGGTAGGATCATTCTGCAGTTTCCAAAGCTACTGGCAGCTTCCTGCTAGGTTTTTGCTCAGCTAGATCTGCCTGGGTCCCAATAGGGAGACTTTTAAAAAGGATTCTCCCCTATAGTAGAATTCTGAGAAGGTCTGTGGTCATAAATTATTCAGAGTGACTGATTTAGCCCCCCAGACCCCCAGATCTCAAATGGATTCTTGACAAGCTTGGACACTAATAGAAAAGGTGTGGGGCACACTTGCCTCTCTTGACATTAAATACCTCAAATTTCCCCCAGCCAGGTTGCCCTGAGGCTGACATGAGGCTGGGAACTGGTGGACAAGGGAAACTGACTTGCTGCTTTCTTTGGTCTCTCCCTTAAAGCAATAGCCTTACTAGGGGTGTGTGTGCATTTGCATGCACATGTTTATGGGACTCCTTTCTGATCATTTCAAAGAACTCAGAAGACACAGAAAAATGTAAAGAATACCAACTGGGAGGTAGCACAGTTAACATGATACTACACCTTCCTGATGATTTTTTAATGCGATATTTTGAAGTGAGATTACAGTGTATATATATTTTTATAACTGACTCTTCACTTGACAGTATATCACAAATACTATCCTTCATGTTAGTAAGTGTAGATCCATTTTATCATTTTAATGACTGCTTCATAACCCAGGATTTTAAAAATGTGCTTTGATTTAATGTGGTTTATTTAATTAATTTCCTGTAGATATTTCAGATGTCATTAGGATGTTGTTGATAGAAATGATCGTATTTATATAAATATCTCTGAATCCTGCAGATCATTCCTTTAAGATGAATTCTTCAAAATGGAATTACTGGGTCAAATCTTGTCAGCTCTTAAAGGGTTTTGGCCCATCTGGCTAAAATGTCCCTACAGCACATCTCTATCAACATTTCTTCTTTCCAGAAGCAAATAAAAACCCTCATTTTCATTCCGCACCATCAAAATTGGACATAGTAAGTCTTTTTAATGTTTTCTGGTCTGATAATAGTAAATAATGTGTTTCTACCTCTGAAGGGTTTTTGGGTGAGAGTGGTGATCAGAATTGTGTTCAGAAAGTTAATTTTGATCATGTTGTGAAGGAGGAAGTGAGGAGAGAGAGAGATGGAGGCAGGAAGACCAATGAAGAAAAGACTTGCAAAAGTCTGTGTGAAGAAGTTGAGAGTTAGAAAAAAGTCAGGTATAGTAAGCATGTGGGACAGAGAAATGCATTAGACAAAATGTTCAGGACTGGCCACTGGACAGAAGTAGGGAAGCTGCTCAAGAAGACTTAAAGCAGAGGAGAAATGTGTTGGGATAAAAAAAAAAATAGATTCAGTTTTGAACATACCATACTTAAGTTGCCTCCCAGGCTTTAAGATGGATAGATACAAAATAGATGGAAATAGTAACATGGATTTGGGACCTTGGAAAGAGGTTGTAGGCTGTGGGTACAGATTTGGGAGTCACTGGCACTTAGAGTCCACACACTGATGGCCAAGAGCCCTTCCCTTCCCTCCAGTCAGGCCTGATAGCCTGTATTCTAGAAGCCCCTAACCTGGGAGCCATTCCCATCTCTCAGAGGTGGCCATCTCTCATAGTTTGCTATGAGAGAGAACAGATTTAATTAACCAGTTTATATAAAGATTGGAAAAATAAGCTATCTTATGGTATTAAAAATAAGCTTTTTTAAAAGATCGAGTTTAACACAAAAAAATGACTCCTTTATGGTGTAGCTAATTGGTGGAGAGATATTTGGGGGACAAAAAGCCTTTCTGAGCTCTCTCAAATCACATCAAAATCACTATCCAAACCCAGCCTTTGGGTAGGGGGCTCTGCTTGCCTGCTGGAGATCTGAAACAAAAAGGTGCTGACAGTCGCTGGAGGGGTGATTTATAGCTCAAGTTTGCTTTAGACAGAGACACAACCCAAGACCTGCCGCCTGGAGCCAGTTTTAAGCCTAAGGGCCCAGGAAGAGGAAGGGGTGTGGCACTGTGCCATTGGCTGGCTGACTTCTTAGCTATGATTTGAACAGCTCAATTAAAAGGACAGACAGCTTCTGTCTAAATTCAAATAGAAAGATTGTAAAACAAACCTGGGTAATTTTTGCCTACACTGTTCTCTTCTGCATCTCAATAAATTTTTATCTAGAAAGACAAAAAGTGCTTTTGAGAGTTGTGCTGGGATAGGAAAGTGATTGTGTTAGTTCTCAGTTTCATTTTTCAGTAGTTGACATTCCTGTTGTCTCCAGAGCAGGAAAACTTACTATGCCCTGACCAGGTATTGCTCATAATTCTTTTAATCCTTCTACTTTTCTCATTGGCTCCCTTCAAACCCTCTTTCTCCAGTGTGTCAAATCAGAGCTGCCTGCTGTTATCTGGTAACAACTCCAGCTGGACCCACAAGGGCAGACAGGAACTCACAAGCACACACTCTGCTCCCAGTCACATTCCATTCCACGTACCTCAGGAAGGAGTTGGCCACAAAAGCACCCTGTTTCCCAAAACCAACCAGCAAACAAAACCTCAATTCTTTCAGTCATAAACACTAGACTAGAAAGAAGATAATTTAATTCAAAACAATCCTTTGCTCCATGGTATCACTTCCATAGGCTGCTTTTCCCCTGTACAAATATGGATACAGCCAAATGCACTAGGAATCTGAGTGGCAGAAACACAGCATGGAGAATGTGTCCTGATCCCACGTGCTCAGCCAGGGAACAAATAATGCAGAATGTGCGAATGAATGTCTCCTCTGGAATTGAGGTGACACAAGCTAGATAGTATTTAACACTCTCAATTGGGTCCTGCTGGAAAAGTCAAAAGATGTTCATTTGGAATTATACAAACACCTCCAGGAAGGTGTTTATGAAGGAAAAGGAACAAGGCAGAAGGGATCAGGGCATTGGGAGATTCTGAATTTCTGTTTCCAATCTCTTATTTGGTATATAGCGTGAATATACACCCAGATTGTGAGGGTTTCTGCGAAGAGGAAATAATACTATGAGGGAGAAAAAGGAAAGCTCTCTGGTGCACCAGCTTCCTTAATAACAAGCCACCCTAATAATCTGGCAGGTTTCCTATAAGGAAGATTCATGGCCAAAAAAAATCCCTGAAGTATCAAAGCTCAACATGGTTCTCTAATTTAGGCCAACACTTTTGAGACTGTTGACAGTTCCAATAGAAATTAATCTAGAAACAGCTCAGTTCATACTTACTGTATGGACTTCCAACTCGGGTGTGTGTCTCATTCCCACCTGTGTACATGCAGCATTTTCTATGGTCTCTGTGTTTCTTTAACTTCATAGATTATTTTCTGCTGTTAACTGAAAATACACTCATTATCCTCAAATAAAAACTAATCTACAGTTAAGTAGCTCAGATCTTGCCTCATTCAAAACTTCTCTCTCTACAGGAACACTATATTATACAATTTCTACCTTAGTTTATATCTGTAACTTTTCCCCAACATTTGCCAAAACAGGTAGCTTTAAAAAGCTTTAAAAAAGCACAAACGCCAGCAACATTTGGGCAGATTTTTAAAGGCATGACTGTGAATGTGAGCTGCTTCTTTTTCTCACCCTGCAAGTTTGGCATCCCTCACAGCAGCAGAATCAGGGGGCCTGTTTTCTTCTGGGCCTGTGTGTTCCCCAGCAGTGTGGCTGGAGCTCTGCTGAGATCCCCTCAACATAGCACTCTGAGACCAACTCCCAAGACCACAGCACCACCATTTCATGGCATATCATACTATTTTCAGTTTAACAAGCTCACTTTAGACATAAGACTCAAAAGAAAGCAGCTAGAAAACACACACACATCCCTCCACTCTGCCCCGGAAGGGAAAGCTGGTCATCAGAGCAAAGCGAGGGATCTAGAAGAACAGTTTACATGGTCAGTCTAAAAGACCAAACACTCGAAAAGAATAGGCACAGAGTCTGGACGTTGCCCTGCCTAGTTTCCCCCGACTTTCACTGCCTCTCCTTCCTTCCTTGTATGTAGACAACCACGGGACAGTGATTAGGAAGGCTGCTTGGGCGCAGGCCTGCCTCCATCTCCTTTTTGCTGTGTGACCTTGGGCTGTTAACTAATTTCTCTGGGCTTCATTTCCTCACGTGCAATGGAATTTTTTGAGGTCTAACTGAGGTAACATAGTTGAAACTTCTATATAATTTCTAACACATAGCAAAGGCAAAGTAAATGTTAGCTGAAATTCTTCTAAGAAGAAATTTAACATTCCATCAAAACCATAGACCTATAAAAATAAAAACACAAAAGGAAAAATACCATACCTATCCCTGTGACCTGGTGACCACTTTTCACATTACAAAGAAGCTCCAGAGTAAGTTGTCATTGCTGAGAATCAACATGTCTGCTAAGGAAGGACAAGGTTCCTCTTGGGAAGAAAGAATCTTCACCAAGCTTGTGTTTATGGAACACTATCTCCTACCAGGTGCGGTGCAGGCCTCTCTGTGTGGGAACTGTGTTGAAAACTGCAAGTCACACCTTTGCCTAGAAAACAGCCCCATCTGCACCTCTTTGCTCCTTGTTACACTGTTACTACAGCAATCATGCATGGATCTTTCCAAACACGAAAGCAATCTTGGAACCACAGTCTAGTATTTGCCTGGGGGGCTTTAGTAGGCAAATTCAGGCCAATAGCACTGTGTTAGAAATGCTTCATGAATAAATCACCTCATGCAATCCACAAAATACCTATATGAGATAGTGTGGTAGATTTTACACTCGTTATTCCTGAGCAAATCTTGCCTTCCGGGACTCTGCCCTGGTGTAGCTTCCTCCCATATTGACTCAGAGACTAATTCTGTGTTTACTTTGGCCAACGGGATCAGCAAATGTGAGATTAATGGAGGCTTGGTAGCACCAGCAAGTTCAAGTCTTTACTTTTAGAACACTCCTGCCACCACAAGAGAAAATCTAGTTTCTTTAAGGATGAAAGAGCACATGGGAGACTCCCCTCAGTGGTCTTTTGGCTGACGGTAGCTGCAAAAATAAACCCAGATAGTACTAGCAATGAAAGTAGACTCTCACAGGATCATGAGAAATAATAAATTGTTGTTTTGTGTCACTAAGTTTAGGAAATATTTGTTATTCTGCAGTGAACAACTAAACAGAAATTGGTGAGTAGGGTGCTGCCCTAATGAGTGGTTAAAACATGTGGTGCTGGTTTGGGGACCAGATGGTGTGCAGACTGGAAGGGCAGTAAGAAATTGTTCCTAGTGACTAGAAAAAAGGCAACCTATATTGCTGAACCAATCTGGCAAGCTTTCACCTGTAGTAATTTACAATGTAAAAATATGTTTCTAATAAATAAATATGTGGGTCTGGCTTAAAAGGTTGTCAGTAGAATGTTAAAGATACCAATGGAGTTTTTATTTTGCTTTGCATAATAAGGTTTAAGAAGAGAGAGGGAGGAGTTAAGCAGGAACCATTTCGTTTGCAAACAGAATTTGAAGGAAATAAGAGTGTCCAAGATTTGCTTTGAAAGTAAAGCTATTCTTCATTTCCATTCTCTCCTGCTAGCAAAGGATTTTCAAAGTAAGACATGGTCTCAAGGTAAAAATTAACTAAGGATGTGGGTGTAAGACCCTTAATTAATTCCTCTTTAAAAAGAAACTTTAGAAATTTCTGAGTAGACGCTCTCAACTGGATCAAAAAATTGTAAAATTCACGAAGCCTAATTCAAAATAGCTTCTAGTCATCTGGAGCTGAGCTCTCCAATATGGAGAGCTAACCAATGTAGTTCTTAGACACTTGAACCACTAACCACTAACCAATGTAGTTCTTAGACACTTGAAATGCGGCCATTTGGAATGGAGATGTACTGTAAGAGTAAAATACAAACTGAATTTTAAAAACTTAGTATGAAACAAGTAAAATATCTTATTAATAATTTTTATATTGATTATACATTGAAATAATAGTATTTTAGATAAATTAGGTTAAACAAAATATATTACAAAATTACTTTCACCTATTTATTTTTCCCATTATTTAAATTGTGGTTCTTAGGATTTTGAAAAATACATATGTGGTTCACATTTATGGCTTGTGTTATCTTTTTATTGGATAGCAGTGGTGTAGACAGAGGCTTGTTCTAAAAGAAATGTTGGAGTCCATTTGTTTAGGGGAGTGAACAATGAGATTCAGAGAAAACCTGTAAAGTTTTAAAGGAGTTCTATAAGATTGGGACAACAATTTAAAAAAGATAAAAAATTGTCTACAGTCAGGAAGCAGGGCTAGAAAACTACTTAGCTGCAAACATAGGTTATTTATTTCCACAAAGAAAAGACATTTTAAAAAATGGAACCAAGAATCTAGCCAGAGGGTTGAATTCTTTGGACCATCTTGAATGCATAGTAACGAGGAGTTGGCCTAAGTAACAGGGCAGAAAACTATATGAGCATAAGTAACAACTATGTCATTTCATGGATGGACCTTGATCTGTGTGTATGAAATAAAATTTTGTGAAGGACATAGAGTAGGACATATGTCAGTGTACACATATTGCTAAAATCAACGTTTGGAAAGTCTAAAGTGATATAAATTGATTACTCTGGATTAGGATCTTGTGGGTTAAATTTTTTTCATGTAAACATCATTTTCTGAGGAATTCCACTGTCTTTGAGATGATTAGAAAATTTCCAAGCTTTAATAGGTGCTGATTTCCATGACCGCTAAAGGCACCCTCTGTGTTTTGGTCTCCTTCCTCACCCACCAAATCAATCACATACCTAAATCCCAGGGTTGTAAAAATGAAATGAAATAAACTGTCTTCCACACACTCTTCCACTAAGAATGGATTAATAATCAAGGCAACTCATGGAGGCAGCATGGAATGAGAGACATAAACTATGCTCTTTCATTCTCTTGAAATATAATGCAAAACAGGAGAAACACTTTGAAATTGGAAATACACAGACCAAATTTCAAAGAAGGTGATACTTCACTACTTCACTTCTAAGTCACATAACAAAAATAGTGAGAAGTCTAATAGGATGGGGTCTTGATGCATTGTTCCAGTTAACAAAAGGGCCATCCAATGGTATTGGTGTGGAGATTGATCTCACCCCTTCCTTATGATCCCTAGTCTTATGAGACAAGATTCATATTATAGAAGAGTTTCGCTCTAGGTTGAAAAAAGGAAGAGGTTGGCTCAAGGAATGAGCGTAGCCATCAGAAATGAGCCCATGATGTGACTTGTAAATACCCAGGGTAATAATCTACAGACTTCTCAAACTCCTCCTGAGAATATTCAAACAGGTCTGGTAGTGGGAGTAGAAGATGACAAAATAGAGACTTTCTGTAAAGGAGAACATTCTTGGAACTGGACAGGTTCTGGGGAACATACTAGCTGGAAGTCAAGCACAGGAAAATAACAGGTATGGACTTTCCCTCCATGTTAGAGTCTGTCTCAAAAAAACATCAGCAAACTGAAAGTAGAACATATGCTCCTTTAGAATTAAAGCCCGCCCCAAATAGCAAGGACAGAACAGGAAGCATGGACTTGTTTGTAAACAATGACCAAGATAAATGTCAGTTGCCAGAACTCAAAGAGAGGTATGACAGGCCACTTGTAGAAAGAAGCCACAGGCAGCAGAGTGAGTGCTTTGGTCTCCCTGGTGGTCTCTGGAAGATCTTTCCAGAAAGGCATCTGTTAAGCACCCTCCTCATGGGTCTGCACTGTCTTTTCTTAGCCAACATTCAAGATGAACTTGCATCCCTCTCATTACAGGCTGCAGTTGAATGCTTTGAATGCTTTGGAGCTGGGCACGTAGATCTGAGTCCCCAAGCAGCAGGCAAATGACTAAAGTCTCAAGTCTCAAATTCTTTGTCTGTGTAATGGGATACAAGTAGCCTCCATATCATAAGTGGTTATAAAGAATAACTGTACCATGTATGTGCAGCCCTCAGCACAGTGCCTAGCACAGAGTTCATAAATTTACGTGCTATTATTATCCTTGTTCTGTTGTCATTATCTATATTTAGTCCCTGCTTTGTCATTTCACACATGGTAACATTTCCCACCAGAAGGATATATAGCTAAGGGACCATTGATGATAATCTCAGACATTTTCCAGAGTGGAGAATAATGTTATTTATAGCAGCCAAGAGAAGAAGCAGCTGTAGGGAAAAAGTGAAAAGGAAGAGCATGTGCTGGTAATGAGACCGATATTTATATTTATCAACCTTGGCTCTGGATCTGCCTCGGATCAGGAGAGGCGGCAGTGAGGCAGGGAGAGCCCTGAGCTAGTTGCAAGGAAGTTCAGTCCTGATTGCTGAGGCCCAGAGGCCATTCACACCAGATGCCAAATGAAGAAGGTCCCCTGGAAGTTACCAAGAGCAGAGTCCTCCAAAGCGGAAGTGGTTCCCCTTACCCTCACCCACGCCATACCCACAGGGTTTTGGGGGAGAACAGAGCAAAGAAGGCGCTGCCCCTGGCTTATAGTCTACAGGGCTCTAGGCCAGGTTTGCAGTCCAGGACAAGTGCTTCCCTCCCCCAGGACACTGGGTGATCTCAAATAGGACCCAATTCAAAGTGTTCTCTTTCTTGGCCTCAGAGAACTGGATTTTAAGGAAGGGTGTCATTTCCAACTGGAAGACTACATATATTTTTCTAGGCAGTCAGTACACGAAAGTCCTGTTCCAGTACTACAGTCATGGGACTAAAACTCTGTAGCTGTCTCTTTGTTGGCCACACAAGTAAGAGATAAAGGTTACTGAAAGGAAAATTAGTGAAATACACGTGATATATAACATAATGTATATAACATATATCATATACATATACGCATATATAATGTAGTCAGGATATTGTATAGAACCTGGACGCAGAAAGCGTTGATTAGTACTTGAATAATAAGTAGCTAATGGAGTGCATTTCACTATACCCAGTCTATAACAGAATATATCAGAAACATTCTCTCTCTCTCTCTCTCTCTCTCTCTCTCTCTCACACACACACACACACACACACACACACACACACAATTGCAAACAATAAGTAACCTCGATTTTTGGTCATTTTACAAAGTGATGTAATGACGCAATCACAAATACTTTCTCAGAATCGATTCTCTGGTTGCTGACTCACAAACTTATTTTGCTTTTATAAATCAGACCTAACATTTTTTCATAAAACTTCCATTTTGTACTTTTTCCATATTCCCTTTATTACTTCCTCTTATCACACATGCATCATATTTTGCTTTTATAAGACTTGGGATCTGGTTAAGACAAACCCTGTAACAGCTCATCATATTCACTTTATGGTCTCTTGTCTAGTTTTACAGTTACATCCCTTATAAAAGAGGTGCATGACCCCGAAATACAAAAAAGTCTCCTTTTGTGACCCAGAGTGTAAGTATGTAACTGGTATTAATGTAAATGACATCTTCTCAGTATTTCTCAGGCTCCTAATGACTTTCTTTTAGAAAACATATGGTGGTGTTTTAAAAGAAGACAATTGATGGGCTCCTGAAAACGTAGAATAAAACAATGCATCCAAGGGGACCTGTCTTCTGGTCAGATCATCATCTGTGGTTTTGTTATGTTCCTAACAGAGGGGACTGTGTGTCTGGAGTATGGGACACATATGTACATGCACACAAGAAGTGAGAATCCAGAAAGCACAGACGTTCTCTAATTCATCAAGACAGGAATGTATTCCTGGTCCTGACAGCACAGGCCATTACATTGGATTGGATTTGGGTTCACGCATCTCCCACCCCTCCAAAAAATCATGGGACCAGTTCTCCAACAGGAGGACTAATCCCTCTCATTAGTTAGTCCAGAGTGATTTATGAACAGAAATCATATTATTTAAATCCTTTGGTGTCCCTAATGTGTCTAAAATATTGACATTTAACATGAAATTTGCCTTCAAATTACATGTTATGAAAAACAAAAGGTAATAACAACCATTCTTTTCCTACCTGTCGCTGTAGCCACCAGAAGCCAGGCTGCCGCCCTCCGATTGGGGCTGACTCCAGGAATTAATCTTCAGCTCCCTTCCCTGGAACCAGAACCATTGAAAGAAAACTTTCAATTGCAATGAACAAGCAGACGATTTCTTTCCAGCCAATTCCTTCTTATTCCCATGGCTTGTTCCATGCCAGAGTAGGGAGTTTAAGAAAGGTTGTCTGGGGAGAAAAGGGTTGAGTTTTGGGGAAGAGAAGTAGAGTTCCCAGCAGGAGTTAGTCCACCCAGTACCCTCCTTCAAGGAAAGGAAAGCTTTCTTTTCACTTTTAATTTCTCACAGAAGATCTGCCACTGCATTACTCACAGGTATTGCTACATTGCCCCTTCACAAACAGCA
>NW_023601104.1:59265538-59282091 GCF_014898055.3 Talpa occidentalis | reverse complement strand
TAAGGGGCAGGACTGGGCACAGTGCAGGTTTTCTGATCCCATGCAGACCGGGTAAAGGAGGTCAGAGTCCTCAGTAGTTTTGCAGGTTTTTTATTTGGGGTTTCACCAGGCATATGGCAGCAGGGGTGCTGGCTGGGGGCTGGGGGGCTGGGAAGGCTGGCAGGGCCTCCCAGCCCCCAGCAAGTCTTCACTCTAATCTGGGCTCTCTGGCGTTCTCGCTGCTTCTGCTTCGGCTTCTCCTTCAGGTTCTGCTGCTGCGGCTGGGCTGCTGCTGCTGCTGCTGGCGTCCCCCCCCCCGTGGACGCCGCCCTTAAAAGCACAGTCGTAAACTCAGCTGAATCCCATCTACCTATGCCCACACCCTATTCCAGGTGCCCGCCATCAGGCAATGCATTCAGGACAAGGATCCATCATCTATCCTGATGGCGGGAGGGCAGAAAAGCCTGATATTTTCTTTACCCCTACAGTCCACCCCCTCAGGGTTTTCTGCCATACAGTCTATACACATATAGACAATTTTCTAAGCAAACAATGCAGCCATAGCCCACAAAAACAAATACATCAATATAAAATACAATATAACAAAATACAACAGAACACAAATAAGTCCAGGCAGGGCCCCAACCTAGCGCAAAAGACAATTATTGGTACCAGCAAGATGAGCCACCAAATCTGCTGCCGAAGCACTGCTCATACGAGGAGGGAAATCACACACGGCATCTGCCTGCTGTAACACACCAGGAGCCGTCAGGCTTCCTGGCCTTCTCTGGCTGTAGTCTCGGCTACAAGGCACACACAGCATCCACCCCCAGGATGCACTAGCTCTGGGATGGGCAATTTTATTCTGTTGGGGGTAATCGCCAAACCCTCAGGGTTTCTGTCTGCAGTCGCTCCAACACTCGGCGCATGGCCACCCATGCGACTCACAGACCCCTGCTCTCAAGCCAACCACTGCACAAGCACATGGGTTGGGGATCCAAACTTTGCATTTGGCTTGGGCTCCCCCCAAGCCACATTCCCCACCCGTCCCACAAGGACGGGCTCCTCAGCTCCTCACCCTCACTCAAGAATGAGCAGGGCATCACCCATAGGTGATTTTACGAGACTCACAGGGCTTTCAGCATACCCAGGCTGCTTAACAGCCGCTTTAGGGCTTTCTCACACTTAGCATCAGTACCAGCTTTTGGCCACCTTTAGTTGGCTTTTCTCCTCCTCCACCTGGCCACTGGGCATACACAGGCTGCTTTTGGCCATCTAGGCCCACTGGCCACCCCCAGATTCTCAAAAAATAAACATAACCTGCTAAGGTCCTCCGCCTTCTGGCGGGATTGTCAGTCCAAAATCATCAGTTCATCAGTCTATCAGTCCATTGGCCTCTCCCTGCTTCAGCAATGGCCGGCTGCTCAGGGGTCATTGGCTGGTCCTTTCCGGTGTCGTTGGCTGGTCCTATCCGGTGTCGTTGGCTGGTCCTTTCCGTGTCGTTGGCTGGTCCTTTCGGGCGTCTCCTTCACGCCAGGTCTCATCCTATAGCTCGTGGACGTATCCATCTTCTATATACCGCCATGGTGCCTCCAGCGTCGTCACAGGCAAAGTCTGTTCTCCCTTAGTCCCTCCAGGTCTTCGGAGGGCTCCAATACCCGTCTGCATGGATCTTGCCGACATACGCCAATTGTAAGGGGCAGGACTGGGCACAGTGCAGGTTTTCTGATCCATGCAGACCGGGGTAAAGGAGGAGTCAGAGTCCTCAGTAGTTTTGCAGGTTTTTTATTTGGGGTTCACCAGGCATATGGCAGGCAGGGGTGCTGGCTGGGGGGCTGGGAGGCTGGCAGGCCTCCCAGCCCCCAGCAAGTCTTCACTCTATCTGGCTCTCTGCGTTCTCTGCTTCTGCTTCGGCTTCTCCTTCAGGTTCTGCTGCTGCTGGCTGGGGCTGCTGCTGCTGGCTGCTGGCGTCCCGTCCCCCCGTGACGCCGCCCTTAAAAGCACAGTCTTAACTCAGCTGAATCCCATCTACCTATGCCCACACCCTATTCCAGGTGCCCGCCATCAGGCATGCATTCAGGACAAGGATCCATCATCTATCCTGATGGCGGGAGGGCAGAAAAGCCTGATATTTTCTTTAACCCTACACTGCCCCAACTTTTTATCCGGTGTGACACTATTGACCCAGTTTGGAGCAAGCTGGCTTTTGTGATGAGGCGATGCTGTTGAAAGCCAGCATGAATATTAAGAAACGCAGTTATGAGATCTTTCTCGCTTTGTACCCTGAAGAACCCCAGACATGGAACTTTACCACTTAGTGTCACTTCTCTAGCATCTATAAAACCAGGGCAGCTTTAGCTCATTGCAGCTCCAACCTTCCAACCTTCGGCTTCCAATAATGACATAGTGATTCAGCTGCCAAAAATTACTAAGAGTAAAGCACCAGTAGTGCATTCTCTCTCTGTATGTTTTAATGAACCTATGAAAATTCCACCTAATTAGGTTTCTAAACCTATATATGAATCATTTCTTAAAAGGCAGAAAGGATTGTTTTTTTAAAGGAAGAGCAGATGATTTTTATACCATTTGATTCTAAGATATAATGCGAAATCAAGAAGGTGAGTTATCAACAATTGCATCTTTATACAAAGAGTAACAAAAAATACATGTTTTCTTTTTCCACATGCTGGTGCTTTTATATAGACATTACTAAACACAGATAATGCCCAGGCTATGAAAGCCATAGAAATATGGCTTACTCAATTCTGGACGTGTAGCTTTATCAGAAAGCTATAAATTGTTTTTTTTTTTTTTTCCCAAAAAGCTGCATTTTATTTCCAAAGTTATTGGATAGAAATATTTCAGTATCAAACAAATATTGAGCATTTGGAATTTTAATTCTAAAACTATACAAATTAAAGTCTATGTAGAAAATGTCCATGAGATCTGTTTTTCATTTTCCTAACTTCTGGCCCTCTGTTAAACATTTCAGATTTCCTCTCAGCAGGACTCAGGCTGATTACGGGAGGCCTCTAGCCACCTGAGAACAGCATCTGCCTTCCTGTCACCATGCCAACTCCTCTGCCACAAACCAGGGATTTCCCCTTTTTCCTGTCTTCCCTCCAAAGGGGGCAAGACTACTCACTCCTACCCCAGGAAGAGCGCCATTTCTAATAACAATAGGTTCCTGTGCTTTTGTGTGGAAGAAAAGGCTTGGCGAGAAATTCTTTGTCTTTTAAAATATGGTTTTTGTTTTCCCACTATTCTTGCTGACGTCTTTGTGTGGTGCAGTGGCTGGAATCCCACTGCATTTACATGGCAACAAGGAAGTCAGTCACTCAGAGTCGCCATGGTAACCAGAGGGGGGCAGGGAGGAGAAGTCCATTTTACCACAGTGTGCTGTGTCCCTTCCTGGAGGGCTGCAGAATTTTAGACACAGATCGTTTTGAACAACACCACCACAAAAATGCCTGGTGGCATCAAGATGGGCCCCCATGTGGGCACCACAAAGCACACTGTAGACCAAGGGTGTGAGTGAGCGTGTGGCAAACCTGACTAGAGGCCAGGGTGTTGCCTCTCTCCTCAGAGCACAGGGTGCTGACTTGGTCCCCTAGAAGTCAGGAGGGGGAAGTCTGTTAGCACAAGCTGCACACTGAATTGGCCAATTTCTCTCTAAAGCATGAAGTCTGTGAAGGAACAGCAGGTAGCGGATGTTGTGTAAGGAGAGTGGGTGTCAGCGTGAGCAGGGACACAGCTCCACTTTTATGGTCAGAAGAGCCACGAACTGAGGAAGTGGGGCAAAGGGTGCTGTCCCAAGAAAAACGGAAGTATGTTAGGTCTTGTTTCCTGTTACATCTGCTTCTGGAGCTGAAGGTAGTCATGTTTCAAATGTCTTTAAAAAGAGAGTCATGTGATGTTAATCAGTGAGGTGTTCTTTTTACAAGTGTGATAATGGGCAGATTATATTTTCTGGTTGATGACAGAAGCCCTGGGCCCCCAAGAACAGATTTAAGTACTGGTTTTGTTTAGTATGAACTTTGCAGGGCCAGCTGACCCCGAGTTGATTATATATGTAACTAAAATTGAGAATGTACTTCTTGATTTTAAAATTCTTCTAATGGCAGTATTCTAGTGAGCCAGGAGATAGAAATGCCACTCTATGAATGTGGTTCCTTTTCTTTGTAAAATAAGGGGGGAAACGATCCGCTTCCTTAAAAAAATAGACTGTTACTTTTTCTCTTTTAAAGAGGAAAAGAACAAATCTTGACTTCCATCCCTCCTCCATCCTCTCAACTGCCCTTCTCCCCTCATTTTCATTTCAGTAAACAGCTCTAGCATTCACTCCTCACTTTAGGTTTTCTTTATTCTTACTTTGCTTCCCTCATATCCAATTCAGAAGCAAATCGTCACTCTACACATGTCATCCTCCACCAAGCCATAATCACCTTTCTATGTTCTAGAAGAGATTTCTGAGTGGTCTCCCAGTTTCCACTGTGTCTACCAACATCCTGGTCTCACAATGCAAGTTAGAGCATGTCAGGCCCCTGTTCACACCATGCCCTCCCAGCCGGTGACTGTACATAACTCTCAGAATGTAGCCATGACCCATGAAACTCTACTGGTCATAGTCCTCGAATATCTCTCCCTCCTTATACTTGAACACTCTCTTTTTTGTGTGTCCACTTTACCCATGCTGACCTTGCTGTTCTTTGAACACAATGAGAATTCTCTCATTTCAGTGCCTGCTGTAACAATTCTCCCCACATATTTGGTGGCCTCCTTCCCTCCCTTCAAGTCTCCAAATGTCCTCTCCTATAGGAAGCCTTTTGTATCAACCTGGGTCTTGGTAAAAATAGAAAGCGTACAATTTTTAGGAGAAAGAAGGGATGAGTTACAGAGGTGTGTGTAGGGATAAGGAAAACAACAGCAAGGTCTGAGGCTACATTAAGCTTGAAGAGAGAACGTCGTATTAGTGCAAACAGAGCAGCCGTCTTAGAGACCCCATGGGGCTGCCAGAAGGTGCTTGTGGTTTCTGATGGAGGAAATCAGGTCCAGAATGGAATGCTGAGAAATAAACACTTAGCTCACATTTCATGCATTGGCCCAAAACAGTTGGAAACCAGAATCCAAGGGAGTCTGGGTATTATACGTCATCTATTATTGCATAACAAAATACCTCCAAAACTTAGTGGCTTGAAAGAATAAACATTTATCTGTTACAGTTACTATAGTTCAGGAATTTGGAAGCAGCTTATCTTGATGTAGTCAAGATACCAATTGTTGGAAGGCTACTCTGAGGTTGAGGATCCATCTCCAGCATGCCTCATGCAGCTGAGAAGGTGCTGCTCGGCATTGGTAGGAGACCTTAGTCCCTTTCCATGTGCACCTCTCCCCAGTACTGTTGAGTATCCTCACAACATGGCACCCAGTTTCCCCAGAGTGAGTGATCCAAGAGGCCAAAATGAAAGCCATAGTACCTTTTATCACCTAGCCTTGAAAATCTTACCCTGTCACCTCAGTTGCATTCTCTTAATCACGCAATTCAGCTCTGAGTCTAAATGAGAGGACACAACGGTCAAAATAGGAGGAGCTAAAGATAACTGGGAGCCATCACTAGACCATGAACAAGGGAAAGAGGGGCAGAGAATGAGTTGAAAAGGGTGGGGGAAAAGTGGATTAACTCCTGCTTGATTATTGACTGAAAATATTGTATGCATTCCTGTTACTGTTCCCCTTTATTCTGATTTCTTCAAAGGATTTATTGTTACCTGACAGCATATTTCTTTTTAATTAATTTTTTAAAGATTTATTTATTTATGCATACAAGAGCCAGGGCACAGGTCAGAGGTGCAGGAGGGTGAGAGGAATCACCAGAGACAGTGGGGAACAGAACAGGCAGACTGACTGAAAACACTGCTGAGGCGAGCAGCAGGCGAGACAGGAGAGGTCTGCTGTTTCATGTGGGTAGCTCCCTGGCTGGCCGGAGGTCGAACTCGTACTTTAGAGGCTGCAGATAGCTTCATAGTGCTGTGCTTAACCCCTTGCCCCACCAGGGAGACCCTTTTTAATTAATTTATTTTTGATTTTCCCACTAGCGTACAAACTCTCTGAGATAAAAGACAGTCTGGTGGGTGGTGCTTCAGGACATGGGCCCTGTACATCTCCCTTCCCCTGTTAACTATATTATTTGAGGTTACTGCTGCCATTTTCTTCAGGTATAAAACCATTCATGTATGTAATCCTTAAGCAAGGGTACAGATAAAGTTGTTTTCCTCTCATAGATCACATTGCCAAGTGTGTTTATTGGATATTGGTGGAGTTTTATTAGTCATATTCATGCTGCCCATTTTCAGTTAGTGTAGCTACTTTTTAAATGCAAAAATTTGGGGGTGAAAAGGTGGGAGGAATGTACATATATATTTCAGTAGTAAACAAATGACTTGGCTATGGTCTGGGTTAATTCCAGTATCTTGAGGTGGGAAGCAATCAGTGACAAGTAACTCACTCTCTTCATTATAAAACAAAGCCATAAATGATACTGCAGAAATAATGACAAACTCGCTTACTAATGAGATATGATAGCATGTTATAAATTTCTTAAAATTACAAATAAACCTACATATTTTTGACTTGTAACCATCCTCCTAAAATTAATTTCTGTACCTCACTTGGCATACCTTTGCCCTTACTCATATATACAATAAATATTTGTTGCCCATTTATTATATGCTACGTATTGAGCTCTGTAGCAAATAGTGATACAGCGTTAACACATTGCCATTGCATTTTAGACTTCCACATATGGTGGTGATAAAGGGAAGCACACAATAACAATATAAAAAACTGATAAAAAATTAAAATTTTTATTAAGGTAACATTAGTATGATAACTGGTAAACCAAAATAAGCAAGAGGTGACTTGTGGAGAAGCAGGAAAATACCTAAACCGTTCATTTTCTTTTTGAAAACCATGCAAGTTAAAACTGATTTGCTAAGGAATATTACTTATTAAAAATTTGCCAAAGTTAATAATTTGAGATGTCCCCAGGTTTACTATACATGATGCAATTCTTCGGTTGAAATTTCCCTGCATAATCATACAAGTAATAATGTTGAATAATTCTTACTAAAGTAACTGAAATCATTTTTGTAACATCTTATAGGAAGCTACACCAAATGTTTTGCATTACTGAAAAGACATCTTCCAAGTTTAGAGATTTGCAAGAGCTCAAATGATAAAACTTTGGGAGACTTTCTACATAAAGAGACTTCAGTATCATCTAAGTAAATAACAGATTGTTGCTTCGGGTTTAATATTATTACTTGGTTGGTAACTTTCGGCTCTTTCCTTTTTTTCCACATCAATATCATGTTTTCCTCCTTGCCAAGTTCTCTTCTTATTTTCTGATTCCCAAGGACATTTTTGGTATCATTGTAAACAATCTTGGTGGTGCTCAGTTTGCTCGTTTTCTTAGAATTTTGTAAATGTGTGTTCTTGCATTTTCAAAGTGGTCAGCAGTCTCATAACTTTCTACCATGAGGACCTAATTGTTTAGATACAGTTACAGTTCACAGACATGCACTAAGCTCAGACTCACCAGCACCATGCCAGGTGATGTACAGTGAGATGAGAGAGGCAGTTCTGCCCCGCAGGGAACATTCAGGACTCAGGGGGACTTTGGTAAAAGAGACAGATTCACCACCTATGCTTAACATCCCACATCCTCTCCTCAGCTCCTGCAATAGGAAAATTCAAATTGACAACCTCAAAACTCAGAAGGAAAACAGGGTCTGGGAGACAACCAAGGTCAGAAGTAAGCAAGCTGATGGGTACTCTCTACAGTGGGGAAATCAACAGACACAAAGATAAAATGTTTCCGAACATCTTTAGTGCACCAGCCATTTGCCACTCTATTTACTATCAAAATAGATCACCCTGTCAGGTCAACTTATTTAACACAGAAAAATGTTTTTCCTCTCTGCCTTGCCTACAAATTATTGGGATTATTATTATATAGTTTTTCTTTCAAGACACTTTGAAATGATTTACTTGTGTGATATTAATCTCACTGATTGGTACCCTTTAATTCTGACATCCCTGAGACTTTGCTTGTATACAGTGTTCTCTCACTGCTATCAGATATTGCTGCGGATTCCCTCTTCTTGATCTTGCTGTTCATTTCCTGTTGTCCCTGAGTTTCTGTTATGGATCTTCAACAACTTATTAGATGGGACATGTTTTATTTCACAGTTACCATTTCTAGATTTTGTGGTAATAATGCCTTTGGTTTAAGTTCTTCCATCACCACAGTTGGCAGTTTAGCTCCAACCTCTGCTAGTGGAAGGCCTGGAACATTTTCTGCTAATGTATTAGTGGGAAGACCAGAACTTCAGGCATACCGTGGGGGTGTTGAGCCTCCTAATCCCTGCTTTGGTTCCACATCCAGGCCGTATGTGACTCTTTCTTACCTGCTTCAGTTCTGGTTCTGCCCATCTCCCGCCTGCTTCCTTTGTGTGTCTTCCAGACCAGACTCTTCAACTAGCCCTCCTTCCATCCTCCCAGCTTCTTTTTACCCTCAGTTTCCAAGCACATCTTCCTCTTAACAACTGTATTTATTTTCTCATGAGGTATTAGAAAAAACAAGTTTCTTTTTTCCTTTAAATATTGTATGCAATGTTTTTATTAGGTAACATTATTTTACAACACTGTATAGGGTCCAAAATCACATTTTCTCCCCAAGCTCACCACCAAATGTCCAGTCACCATCCATCAATAATCAACTGGCTCCTCGATCAAATTCCCTCCACCACTACCATCTTTCCCCTCCGGTAACCACCATTCTGTTGTCAGAGTCTAAGGATTTGCTTCTGTTTTTGTACAAAAGCAAATTTCTTGAACTCATTCATCACTGACAACCTCACCAGGACTTTATGTACACATATATCCATAGACAAATGAGCTTAATTTTGGTGACATTCTAGGCAAGAGCAGAGAACATGCTGGGCTACTTCACAGAGTTCCACTCCATCCCCTGGTGGGCTATGCCCAACTTTAACCTAACACTCTACCCTCTGGAGGAAGAGTGGCCAGCACTCAGACCCCTTATCCTACCCGCCTTTGTACTGAGCCATGAGTCAGGAGGATGTTTTTCATACATGAGGGATAGTCAGCCTCTCTTAAGAAAGATTAGTTCTGCCCACTCCACCCCACCCTACCCCCTACTCTCTTTAGACCAAGTATGGTTCAGTCTTCTTGACTCCTAACAGTTGGGAATAGGCTCAGATATCTTGGGGAGGAAATGATCCTGTGACCCACAGATCAGATCATGATTATGTCCAATTTTTTTTTTCTTTCAAGTTTTTAAGAGGCTGCTGTTCCCGTTAGTTGATTCAAGAAATGCATAAAATTCTGATGATAATAGCTCAATTATTCATTTATTCTTGATCACTGTTCGCCACCAATTATTTCATTAAATGTATCAACAATGTATGTGAGTGGGCAAGATTTGTTAACATACGAATTTGCCCTCTTATTCCCATTTCACTCTTCCTTCTTCATGGTAGCCCACATGTCCTGGAAAGGCTTTCCTCGTACAATTTGTGGCTCCTTTCTGGTATAATAGAATAATGAGAAAGGATAGAGACCAAAACTGAGAAATGGAATGAAAAGGGAGGGCTTAGCCAGAGAAAACAAGTCAATCAAAGTAGTAAAGGAGTAGTGGGACATGGCAAAAAGGAGGACAGGGAGAGGACCGATATTATTAAGAGCTGAGAGGAAGAGTTAGGAGTTGGCATAGGAAAAGCTCTGGGACAGCTGTGAGGTGGCAAAACTAGAGTGTGCAGAAGGGAATGTGAAATGTTTCTGGCTCATAAATTAAAGTTCATCCAGAAATGCAAGTAAAGAACAGCTTACTTTCCCTTTTTTCTATTTCTTTTTAAAAATTTTTTTAAATTACTTTCTGCTGCCAGACTGTTCTTTATAAGCAATTCTGTGCAGAAACAGAACCAGGAGTTGCCCCAGGATTCTTTAGCATTTTCTACATAGCAAACATTCAGAGTCTGCTGGGCATGTATCATGGTTTTTTGCAAACAATTTGCAAAGAGCAAGGGGATTATTTTTTCTTATCCCATCACCAACTTCTCATGTAAGAGACTTCCTTTTTTTCTCACACCCCAGGCACTTAGAGGCATACAAAAGCAGTTTGGAATTTTCTACCAGCGATGCCTTTTCACTACAAAAACATCTGTTAACTACTTGCTACGTGACAAACAAAGATGAATAGAACATGACCCTAACCTTACAGGGCTCAAATATGGAGTGAGAGGAACATGTTGTACCTCATTAAAACACTGTAGGGGCCTTTCTGGTGGGGCAAGGGGTTAAGTAAGTACTGCACTATGAAGCAATTCGCAGCCTCTGCAGCACCAGTTCAATCCCTGGCCGGCCAGGGAGCAAACCAAATGGCACAGCAGACCTCTCCTGTCTCACCCGCTGCTCCCCTCAGCAGTGTTTTCAGTCAACCTGCTTGTTCTGTTCCCTACTCTGTCTTGGCTGAATCCTCTCACCCCGCATCTCTGGCCTGTACCCCAGCTCTTATATGCATAAATAAATAAATCTTTAAAAAAAAACAACAACTCTGTAGTTAGTGCTGAAATGAAGAGATAGACACAGTACCATGCACTACTGGCTCTGCTTGCACAATCAGGGAAGGCTGCTGAGAGAGGCTGAGTCTTAAAGGCTCCATGGGCTGACCAGCAGACAGAAAGGAGGAAGGAATAAGGGCAAAGGAAGAGCATGTACCAAGATGCAGGGAAGAGCCCAGCCTCATGAGAAAACTGCCACGTTGCTGGATATGGAGTGGGTGGGTGGAATGAATGGCTGGATGTGGAGTGGGTAGGTGTGGCGTGGATGGGTGTGGAATGGGTGAGTGTGGGCTTGCAGCAGTTTAGATAAAAAGGTTTGAGTGCAGTTGGGTGACATCATGGAAGGCCTTATATTCCAAGCAAAGGAATTAAGACTTAAAGATGGGAAGAACTGACACCTAAAAATTATAACAAGGCAGTGATATGAGCAACTCTTCATTTGAGAAATGTACTTCCAGAGGCATGACTTAGAAGAAAGACTTGGAGGTCAAGGCATGGACTATTGTAGTCATGTAGGGGAAAACATAGTTTTCTGTAATAAGACAGTAACAAGGGTAAATATAGAGGTGGGTTTGGTCAAGGGAATAGTTTTGTGGTGGGATTGTAAGGATGAAATTTATATTAGATATGAGGTCAAATAAACCAGTCATTCTGCTATCATTCTTATATTCCTGCTGTGGGCAACTGGTTTGCATTCCAACTGGTTTGCATTAAATGAAGTGGAGAATATAGAAAGAAACAAGCTTTGGAGAAGGTTTTACATATATATATATATATATATATATATATATATATATATATATATATATAAAACGTAAGGAATGTTAGTATTAAAAACCTCCAAGGGGCGTCCAGCTAGAATGCTCAATAATGCAGGAGAGCTATCAGGCCAAAGTTATGATGTCTTTGTTATGATCATTCTCTTCTACCAGGCAGATGTTTGAAATACATGTCATCAGTGCCTACAACTAGGCTTACTGATGAATGTTATTTATAGGCTTTTGTTTTAAACATTGATAAGATGTATCTAGGATAGGCTCATATTTAGTAATTGATGGCATGAACCATTAATACTAAGTTGTAATTCTATGTCCTAAGAATGAACACTTAGGTAAACTTAAAATATGCATTTACCACACTTGTGTTAGAGTTCTGAACTGGTTAATTTTTTCTCCTGGGCAAACCACATTTTTCTTCTCTCCCTGAAAAGGATGTTTTTAAGCTCAATTAAAAGCAATGAGATTTTCCAGAAAAACCCACAGATTTATGGTCAACTAATCTTTGACAAAGGAGCAAAGAATATGCATTGGAGCAAAGAAAGTTGTTCAATAAATGGTGCTGGGAAAACTGGGTCGCTACATGCAAAAGAATGAAGCTTGACCACCACCTCACACCATACACAAAAATCAACTCAAAATGGATTAAAGAACTAGACATAAGACCTGAAACCATAAAATATATAGAAGGAAATATAGGCGAAACACTACGTGATTTGCACATCAAAGACATCTTTACAGACACATCACCCAAAGCAGTGATAGTGAAGGCAAAGATAAACAGCTGGGACTACATCAAATTAAAGAGCTTCTGCACAGCAAAAGAGACAATAACAAAAACAAAGAGAAACCCCACCAACTGGGAGAACATTTTTGCACACAACACTAATGATAAAGGACTGATCACAAAAATCTGCAAAGAGCTGATGAGACTCAACAACAACAAAGAAAATAATCCAGTCAAAAATGGGCAGAAGAGCTTAAAAGAAACTTCTCTGAAGAGGAAATGCAAATGGCCAACAGGCATATGAAAAAATGTTCAACATCACTTGTCATCAGGGAAATGCAAATCAAAACTACCATGAGATACCATCTCACACCAGTGAGAATGGCACATATTAAAAAACTAGCAACAACAAATGTTGGCGAGGGTGTGGAGAAAAAGGAACTCTTCTGCACTGTTGGTGGGAGTGCAAACTGGTCCAACCACTGTGGAAAGCTGTATGGAGATTTCTGGACCTACTAAACATAGAGCTTCCATATGATCCAGCAATTCCACTCCTAGGTATTTACCCAAAGGAACAGAAACATCAATTCCAAAGAACACCTGCACCCCTATGTTTATAGCAGCACTGTTTACAATAGCTAAGCTTTGGAAACAACCCAAATGCCCAAAAATAGATGACTGGATCAAGAAGATGTGGTACATATATACCATGGAATATTACTCAGCATTCAAAAAGATAAACACATGCAATTTGCAGCAACATGGATGGCGCTGGAAGGGATCATGCTGAGCGAAATAAGCCAAAAAAAAAAAGAAAAATACCGGATGGTCTCACTCATAGCAGGAATCTAGAAAACTTAAATAAGGGACCAGGAAAATGAGTAACTATAAGAAAGTGAAAATCAAAATCAACAAAAAACTATGAACCAGAGACACTTTTAGGGGGGCGGGGGTGGGAGGGGAGGGATTGGGGTCAGAATGGGGGGGCTGCAATTGTATGGGGAATATAACAATAAAATTTATTAAAAAAAAAAAAAAAAAAAAAGCAATGAGATTTTATTGAGGAAGAGAAAGAAATTAAAATCTACTTTTTAGCTTTGAAGAGAGATTGGTTGGCACTTCCCAGCAATGGGCAGATCAACCTACTAAGGGTTTTATAATCACCAGAGATAGAAGAACCAATTGGAAGACAGCAAGTCAAATTCTCAGAGATTTTATTGTCTGAAAGAGATTAGACTTAAAGATAAGTAACAACCACTCTCTGATGATAGAGTATGAGAAAAAGAAAATTAAAGAAAAAACACCTTGGCATTTTATGAGTGTGTGTGTGTGTGTGTGTGTGTGCGCACACGTGTGCGTGCATGCATGCATGTGCACAAGTGTGTATGCATGGAGACATACACTAAATTATTAATATTTATTAAAGAGTCTGGTAACCTTTGTCACCTGAATTTCCATTTGTGGGTTGGAGGATGCTGTGAGAATCTACATCCAGTCCTCTCTCACCACTGCAATTCTATTTTCTGGTGGCTCAAATGTAGTCCCTTATTTTTCATCTTAGAACAATCCATTTTGTAATTTGTTGATGTCAATGTGTTGACATCAGTGTCCTTTTTGATAAAAGATGCCCAGGAAGAAGTAAATTCTGTTCATGGAATATGAAATCAAATCAAAACATATCCTGAGACTGTCTCATAACATTTCTTAGAAATTAAATGTGGTGCTTTCGAGGTTGATGTGCTGTGAACCCCAAGGTGTGTTAGACAGGCTTACCTGATCACTTCTCTGACATCTGCATCAGCCCTAGGTTGCCAACTATTCTGTGCTTTAACTTGCTGGATTTAAAAGGTTAGGTTGGGCAATTAACTCTGTTGCCCTATATAGTAAGGACAGGTTTTTTTATTGTTTTTTTTTTTTATCACTGTTTCCTGGACACACAGAGAAAGGACCCTCTGCCCCAGCTTCCCCAAAGTCCTTGCAGTTGGTATTACAGAGAATGACCCACAAGTTGAACAAACTGTCACCAGGAGCATCAGGGTTTAATGGTAGATATGCTACTTGTGGGAAATTGGGAAGCCAAGCAGTGGTCCTGGTGGCACTAACTTGCTATCTCTGTTTCCCTGTCCTATAAAAATAAGAAGTGCTAGTAGGTATTGAGCATTTCTATGTTCCAGGAACTATTATTAACATTTTACGTAGCATCTCATTTAATCTTCAGATTTCTGCTGTGGGGTATAATCAACTCCATTGTGCAGATGGGAAAATTGAGGTTATAAAAAGTCAATAATTTTCCTAAATTCATATGGTCAGTCTTATGAGCTTGGATTCAAATCTTGGCAGACAGAATGCCTGCAGCCTGTTCCCTAACCCAGAACACTACAACATCTTCTTATGGATCGAAGGGAAAACACTAGAGGGTCACGAGGGGCTGTTCCCCAGTGGGGGAAGTGTTCTATTTCTGGGCTGCGAATATACAGCATTCAGCATCACCTAGCTTTTCCCAACACTGAGAATCTTTTGGGAATATGTCTTCACTACAAAGCTACAGGTAGCACTGCAGAACTTGGATTAGCTTCCGTGCCCCACACAAATACCTACTAGGGCCAATCTTTTCTGAGCATGTAGGTTAAATAAGATCTTAATTAGCAGGTAGTGAGAGCCTGAAATGAAGCATTTGGAATGTTGGCTACAGAGAAAAATGCTGCAACAAAACGCTGCACACTGCAAGCTCCCTGGTAGCTAAATGATAGGGGCCAGAGTAAATCAGGAGAATTCCTGGAGGCTGCTGCTGGATCTTGAGGCCAGAACCTGACCAGGGGCTGCAGACCCCAAAATAACAGCAGCAGCAACAACATTCAAGGCTAAGAAAGCAGACTGTGTGCAGGGAAGGAATCAGGAGGCAGTTGCAAAGTGCTGTGGGGTGGAGGTGAGGGAGTGAAAAGGGAAGGAAGGAACAGACAATACCATAGGGACTTGGAACAAAGGGAAAAAGGGGATTCTAGTCAACTTAGTGTCAGTAACCAGGAGAAGATGAGATTACTAGAGTGAGCCCTGAAATGGAACTAGAGGGAAAGGAGAAAGCTGCTAAGGGTTACCAAGAAGAGGAGGAAGTGGGAGATGCGCTGCTTCCTGTAGAAAGAGTGATGATTGAAGACAAAGCTGGGTGGGGACTAGTCCCTGAGCTGCAGGCGCCGCTGCTACACATACACACAGCGGCTGCCGCTCCGTGGGCAGCTCCTACTACTGCGGGGCTGGGCTGCGCTGGGCTGGGCTGGGCGGGCTGCTGCGCTGGGGCTCGCCTGCACATAGCCGCTCCGGAAAGAGGAGAAACCACTCTTCTCTGACCAACCTCAGGAGCGAAGGTAAAGGAAACGCTTTTCACATCGCTCCTTTTTAAGTGAGAAAACCGACCATCACCTGTGGTTTTGAGGCCAGATTTCTAAGGGACTGTAGGGACTTCAGGATGGAGAGAAATGGTTGGGGTGGGTTCTTTGAGAAGGGCTTTTAAGAAGGATCACATTCGTGACACATTTGCTTTGAAAAAATCAGCTTTAGTATTTAGCTTTGATGACTGGTCAGGAAAACACGCCGCCGAAGGTAAGCTGTTTGCATAGTTGTCTTGATAGAGAAGCAGGGCTGAGTTGAAATCAGCTGGGGCTGTGAAGCTGTGGGCTGATCATCTGAGCCTTGCAGTCTGCTGTTTTGGGGTGTAAGTGGTGTAAAATGCTAATCGTATTATCTTTCTTGCATATTGCTCTGGGTGTCTTCCGTTGTGCAGCATGATGACTGTGAATTGGCTTTCCTTTTTTCCAACTCTCTTTTTTTTTTGCTGTTGTTGTTAAATCCTCTTGTATTCAGAATTTGCCAACAAAGCCTGGAATTGCGTATGTGAGGGGCAGTATTTACCATTAAAAAACCAGTGTCCTCCTCCCTGGGCTCTGTGCAGCTGCTTTCAGGATAACCCCAGAGAGAGCTACCCTTTGCCAGTAGATCTGATCCTAAAGTTGCATCCTTTTTCAAAGGAGTGTGTGCTTGGTTTAACTTGTCCAGAATCAGATGCCTGTATTTATATATGGATTTTAGGTTCAGATAGATTGTATTAGTGTCTAGGTCAAGAAGCACATTAACCTCAGTGAGAGATGAAATGTAAAAGTGGAACTGGGTTGTTCTTTACCTGCATATACCACAGATAGAGGGAAATAGTAAAATAATGTGATTTTTATTCTTTGATTTTCTTGAGCAATGGATGCTCTTAATGAGAGTCCCTTTCAGTGAAAGACCACCATGTGTTCATATTTATGAATGATATGTAAAAGTGCAGGAAATCGGTCTAATGGCTTAGAAATGTGATGAAATGTGATTATAAGTTTCCTTTGGCAGGATATGTAGGAGAAAGAGTTGAATACGCTAGTGTAGCATGATTTTTTA
>NW_023601104.1:59250438-59265438 GCF_014898055.3 Talpa occidentalis | reverse complement strand
TAAGCTGTGGAATTTTCAAAAGCATTTAGAATTCCTTATTGTTTCATCAATCACAGACTTATGTTTTTGCTTTTTCCTATTTACTATTCAGTAAGTGGTTTTAAAACTTTAGAAATCTGTTTTCTAGATTATACATCAAACTGGTAAGCAATCCATTGCTGGTTTATGATCATTAACTCATATGCTCAGTGCCATTCACCATCTCATCTCATGTTCCTTTGAGAGCTTGAAATCACCCACCACAATAAATCAAACCAACCAAGAAACAGAAATCATAAAGGATTGCACATAGCAGTGCTGTATTGCCAACGTTCCACACTTACTTATTTTTCTCCCAGTCCATCAAAGTGAAAATAGTTAAAACCATGTTTGCAATTTAGCCCCTCTGCTACAATAAATTTTTCTTCCTGACTTCCCTATTTCTTCAGATGGCACCACCATTCTTCTAGTCATCCACACTAAAAAATCTGTGTGTATTTTAATTCTTCCTTCTCTTTTGATAGCAAATGTCATCAAACACCATCTTTTGTGTACTGAAGCTCAGTGAGGTCACATCTGTTTTATCACCTCGGTAAGTGTACTTAAGTCCTTGCTTTCCTCCACCAGAGCCACAGCTTCCATTGATTGGCCCACCAATCCTTCCTAGCAGAGAGCCTCTTTCCAGGCAGATAACACCCTAAGGCACACCCTGATAAGATAATTACCCTGCTCACACACTTCCAACAGCTTCTCTTTACCCCCTCAAAAAAGTCTACATCACCAATATTTGATGAGTTCCTTACTAAGGAACTCCCAGGGGAAAGAAGGGGTAAAGTTCTTATGGACACCACTAGTAAATTCTAATAAAGGGGGATACAGTGTGGGGAAGGGTCATTCATCAGCTGTCCAAAAGGTGTGCAAGAAAAACTAGACAGACACACCAACTTTACTGTGGACATTTCTTTTTCTGGACTTTCTATTACAAAACCTTTCTATCTCAGAGGCAATTTTTTATGTTACTAGTATCTGAAGGAGACAGTATCTAACTCCCGATCAGCCCAAGAGAGATTTTCATCTCCTGATCTTCTGCAAACTGAGGTAGAACAAATGAACCGCGTTCAGTCAACTAGAAGCCACCACCTGAAAATGTGATTCTTGAAGAAATGTCATAAGGAGAAATAGGAGTGTGACTATGTGGCAACAACAGTGGTATATAGTTATGTGCAATGGCAAGGTCGAGCTGTGGAGCTCCAGTCATTGCAGAGGAGGCATCTATCCATGGATGTGGCCAGACTGGTTTTTTTCATTTGTTTTTGCTTAGCTTCCACTGATTCTTGGCCATTTTCAAAATACAGCTCTCAAGTGTTCTTGACAGTTCAATGTCATGGTGCAAAAATGTTGCCAAGAAAGTGCATTCTGTATAAGTTAGGTAGATCAGTGTCCATGGATTGAAAGAAGTGCCATAACTGGGAAGAAGTCAGAATTTCTTCTAGAAAATAAGAGGCATATGAATTTCATGGACAGGAAAGGGAATGACTCCAAACAATTTTAGTCATACTGATTTTCTGTGACAGTGCTAACAGACAGAACTTTTCAAGTCACAGTAGCCAAAATCAGGGCTTAAGTCTCCAAAGAGTGAAATTAAAATATCTATTAAGACATAATCTTTATGTCTTATGTGATATTTATGGCATTCACAAGTAATGGAAGCATGAATACTGCAAATGGAGATATAAAAGAAAATTTACAGCTCCCCAGAATAATCCAAACTCCCAATGCCCAATGAACTACCTTGATCAGAATAATATTCTCATATCAATTATTTTGTATTTGGAAAAGCTTTCTCATGACCTATTTTATCTGTAATCACATTGAGATTACTCTATGTGGCCAATTACAAAGTCAAAACTTGTAAATCATAGAACAGCAGGAACCGACGAATTTTCCATCAGTAGAAATCTGAGGATTATATATGAAAATCGACTTCAAAGGTATATGGAGGGAGCCTCACTTCAGAATAGGTGGTTTTAAAGGTGAATTTGCCAGTGATTTTTACATTAGATGTCCTCATTTTTAGAAAAATTAAAAATGCTTGCTTGATATTTTATGGAAACCTGTACTCAAGAATGTTGCACACTAAATGTAGTTCATAATATATGACATAATATAAAGAATCCAAAGACTTCTGGAGTGTTTTAATTTTAGAAATGTCAGAATAGAAGAAAAAGATAGGTAGATGTGAATCAAAAATTAGACCTGATGAAAATATGCCATTATTTTTATTTTTGTTGTCATCTGAGCCTTTCTATTTTGGAAGACTACTTTATTTTCTAAATATTGATGACAAGTTAAGCCCAACTTCTTGCTACAATATCAAGGATGAGGGCCATATCTATTCTATTTTGCAGAATTTTGATTTTTTTGAGTGAATAATGCAAAAAAAAAAAAATGGACAGGGTGATTAAAGGCAAGGGTTGAACTGCTGCACCCAGTGACGGAGGTAACACCAACTGCATCCAGCACAGAGGCTGTGTGTGCCTGGCTCCTCGCATAGGAGTAGGGGCAGTATTCTAGTATGTTCTGTTAGTTCCTTCTCACAAACCTAATTCTCTACAACATTTTTTGCTATTGTTTTAAAAACTTTGATATTTTCAAATAAATTGTTTGCTGCTTAAGTCAGCCACAGTCACTTTGGCAACAAATCATGCTCAAAAAATATGATTAGCCTAAAGTTGAAGTACAGAATTAGCATATCCACTGCAGTCTGTGTCAAATGCTAGATGTGCCATGAGGGAACTCATTATGGGAATGGGGCTTGGATTTCATCATGTCAGTGCAAAACAATAATGGCAGATGAGTGAGAGTCAAGGGCATTCCTGACAATTTATCTGGAAAAAAAAGCGAAGGACACCGGAAACATAACCAGTACCCACAAGATGGGCTGGCGTTACCAAGAAGTTGCCTTAAATTATGTTCCCTTTATTCTAACAGTTTTCTCATTAGTTTCCTAGATAGGAATGAAGCAACCATATCTTTGAGTGTTCCAAACCAAGCAAGTCATATAGATGACCTGACTATTCCAGTAAATAGGAGTTGAAGGACAGCAAGAGAGATGATATGGAGGCTACTGATCTCAGATAGAGACTGAAAGGTTGTTTGTAAGACTAACTGGCTAAGGAAAGAGATTCTGGATATGCAAAGCAATGTCACTCCTTGTTTTTGAAAAGATTTCCAAAAGAGCAAAAGGATAGTATTTCTTCTGAAGAGCTGGAATGGGACCACATTTGTTGTTCTCTGTAACCTGATTCCCCTGTTTAAGTTCATCTTCCTATCAATGCCCTACTCTTCAGGTCAATAACACTTTTTCATGATACCTTGACTCTCCTGTACACTTTCCAGATGCTGACTTTGATTAATACTTTTCTTTGTTTAGAAAGCACTCCTTTTGTGTTTAACCTATCCATCAAAGCCATGTCTAGTAATAAGTACTTCCATAAAGAGTTAGCTGATCTGCGCAAGTGGAACGTCTTCCACTATTAAATTCAGCATTTGTACTAGAATGAATATCGTGGCCTGTCCTGGTCAAGTGGTAGACAGAGTCTATTGATCAGCAGCAGCAATCAATCAAGGCAGGGATGGATTCTAGGTTATGGATTAATCCAAGGATTTGTCTTACCCTAGTAGTAAAAATTCAAACTCAGGTACTTCAGCAGTGGGCCTGTTAGCTGAATTATTAGACACAGGATGGGGAAAGGAGTCTAAACCAGGTGTGCACTAAGTACCCAGGAGCATCCCATGCCATAAGGACAACTTAATTCTGTCTCATTTCACTTATAAATGGAAAATTTGCCATTCTCCTTGACCTGGCTCTCTAATTAAGTACTTAGGACCGCAAACACACTATATTGTTTTTTTGTACGTGGTTGAAGCAGGAAAGACAAGGATTGAGAATATAGTTCTCTGGTGGTGTATTCCTTATCATTTATCACCTAATAAAACTTTCTTTTCCTTTTGAGTTTTGTACAGAGCATACTGCATTGTATATAGGAGAAACACAGCTAAAGTTTTTGGATCAGATAAATGAATGGTTAGGACTCTAAAACACACACATACATACACAGACACACGTGCGCACACACACAAATATGATCTCTATGTGTGTCAATGGGTATTCAAAGTCCCCCATATTTCCTCTTTAACATCTAACGCTATAATTTATCAAAATGATTTCTCTAAATTTAATACTCAGCAAAGTTCATCTTGTTGATGTTTTTTCTGTCTCTTGGTCAGTATTTTGATGTACTTTTTTAAATTTAATTTTATTTTATATATTTTTACATCATTTTTCATTTTTGCACAATGTATGCATTTTCATCTTGCTTGTAGTCCCCATATAATTCCTACCCCCCTTTTTGTAATTAAATTTTAGTGGCAGTGTTAAATTTAAGTGTGTATTTCATTATGTCAACCCAATAATCAATAACATCTGAGTGACTTTCATTGTATTTCTGTATAGGGTTGGTAATTATAATACATTTCACACCTAAATGTAATAGAATCCCAGACAATAAAAGCAGATTTTAAACTACATTTTCCATTATTTCTTGGGAAAAAACTCAATGTCTTAAATCAAAACTGCATCTTTATTTCTTTATGCTTGTGCTTGGGGAAAAAAAATAGATCAATGAAATGCTACTGCCAAACTATATACCTTTTAAAAAGGAACACATTATTATCTAATTGATTTTGTTCCAGGCAATAATGCTGAAATGGTCATCATGAGATATCAATAGTGATGGGTTTTCATTTTTTAATTATTTCTGTCTCAAAAATATTTAAAAATTTAAAGAAAAGATGCCACTTATCTTGATATGAGAATTAAAGAAAAAGTAAAAAGAATTTTCCCTGGGTGTTATATTTATAGCCCATATAGTATCAAAATATATTTAACAATAACTTGAGATGGTGACATATACCAGAATTGTTCTTTGTGTTTTGCAATTATTATAAATAGATTTTTAGAGGTTTACAGTAGATTATATTTCAAACAAACTACTTTAGCTTACTGTTGATTTAGAAAACTCTATGTATCCAAATGCAATTTTCTAATTTACATACTCATTTGATTGTACTTGGACATATTTAATTGCATTTCAAAAGACTTTAAATGACAATCCCTATGTGCTAGGTACTGTACTAGGTAATTAAAAAGATCAGTGTCATTTCACTTAATCTTTGCAGTAAGCCTATAAATGAAAACCTCAATTTCAAAGCAGTTCAAAAACTTCCCCAGTCAAACAATATGTGACATAATTTGAAATTATGTCCTCTGTGACTAAACTCACACAATTTTAAAGATACCTTATCATATTTTAGATGTGCATTATATATACAACACACGAAGAACAATTTAATTTATCCAGCATCAAGGAATGTTCCTATAAAAATACTTTTCAGATATAAAGCTTAAACCCTTAAGCATGAAGATGTTATTTAGCTTTATAACTTTTGTAGAAAAATTTTAATAAATACATTGATTGCTCCTTTACATCCATATTAAAGTATATAATAAAATATGTTTATGTTTGTTGATGCTTCAAGGTCACAAACATGATGATCAATTTTAGTACAGCAGTAACAGTCAAGCAACAGGTCTAGTGGAACCTAGACTAATAGTGCTTATTTTTGATAGCTATTTCTTTTTCTTTTACTTTAAGTATTGAATTTCCCAATGGAGTTGCTTTTTGCTGTATGCCTGTTTGCTGGGATTCATTTTTGTAGGTTATCTGGTTATTTGGAATTTGCATAAGTAGAACCATGATTCACCTAGCATTTTAAAACATCTAGCGTATAAATTAACTAGTTCTGTCTGAGGACCAAAACATCTCTCCAATGAAAGTTCTCCAGTTCAAAGCATTGCCTTCAGTGCAAGGCCATTTTCATATTAATTTAGCTACTCAATCACTCATTTAAAAATATTTAATGATTTATCACCACGTGCCAGAAATAGTCCCAAGTGTTGGCAAATCAGCAATGAATAAAAACACAATGGTCCAGATTCTTAAACATTTACATTCTATTGGGAAAAAATAGGCAAAGGGAATATTTTAACATAAAATATCTAACAGTTAATTAGAAAAACCTGCAGAGAAAAATTACATAAGAAAGTCAGGGAATATGTTGGTGTTGGGGATACAGTTTTAAAGGGACTGTCTGGAAAAGATCAGATTGAAAGTGGGTATCTAAGAAAAGAGGTGAATAAAGGTGTGAGGGAAGGACCCATGATTGTCCTTAGATACATTGCTTGGTGTTTCCCTATTCTACTCTGTTTTTCAGGGAGTATGCCCTGGACAGTGTCATCTAATTGGGTGGTGTGAATTGCAGAGTAGGAGGAATGAAGAAGAAAGATATTTCCCACTCCTCCCCAGCCCTGTTAGGGCAGTGCCTTCAGCAATGCCTTACTTCTGTGGCTCTACCTCCTACTGGATAGCTTAAGTGTGGTTCAGGATTTTCCTGGTTGACTCTGTCTAAGCTTTTAGAGTCAGCTGACACTTTCCACTTCCTTTATCTCTCTTCGTTAGATACTTTCTTCCTATTGTTCAGTGTTTCTTAGCATTGCTATCACTTGTATAACCCATTTCATATGCTAAATCTCCTTAAAATATTTTAAGTTTTTTTTTTTTTTTTTTTACAATACTTTAAAAAGTCTATGAGTCAATATTTGGACCATGATACACAAAAGGTAAGATACAAGACTCCTGGCCAGGTAGGCCAAGATCATCTTGGCCCTTAAAAACAAGACCAACCATCTGGAATAGAGTATCCAGAGTGTTCATCACACAGCCCTGGATGTGGTGTGGTTGCCACTGGGAAGAGATGAGCCCAGAAGTGAAAAATGAGTCAGAGAAAAGAAGGGATTGAGGATGAAGTCTATCTCCAAGAGTCTAGTAAGCGCAGTAGTACATCTTTCTCATTTTGGTTATTACTCTAAAAGAGAGAAAGCAATCAAAGGCTTTTTAACTGGGGAGTAAGATGATTTTTTTTTTCCATTTTTTTTAAAACTTTTTTTTAAAGATTTATTTATTTATTTATTTATACAAGCACTGAGTACAGTCAGAGGCGCAGGAGGGTAAGAGAATTCATCAGAGCCAGAGCAGAGAGTAGAACAGGCAGAGTGATGAAGTAAACTGCTAAGGGGAACAGCGGGTGGCAGGAGAGGTCTGCGCGCCATGTGGGACCCTCCCTGGGTGGCCGGGGATCGAACAAGCACTGCAGAGGCTGTGGGCAGCTTCGCAAGCCAGCGCTCAACCATTGAGCCACCGGGGAGGCCCTTTTTTTTTTTTTTTCCCATTTTAAATATAACCACTCTTTCCTAAACAATGCAGAAGTAGAGAGATTGATTTAGAAGGTATTGAAATAGTTTGGTGAAAAATGATTTTGATGGGAAAATAGGCAAGCAAACAATATTTCAAGACAAACTGCATATATTAAGTGAAAAGAGGACTTGTTGAGTTGCAAAAGAATATTAAACTTTTAAATGCAGCTGTTTAGTATATGAAAATAAGAGTGTGGACTCAAGTGGAAAGATCTGAGATACTGACAAACATTGGAGAATCACCACATGTAAATAGTATTTTTAAAGCTGTAAAACCAAACAATATCACTGATGAAATTCCCTGCTTATTTATAGTGTTTGAGGGTAGCTGAATTTCTCAATAAAGATAATATAATCTATAAATAATACAAAAGATAAATAGGTCCCTTTTAAACAGTTATAAAACCTTGAATTTTAAATATTATTAAAGTATTCACATAAGGAGTCATGCATTTATTTCAAGTATTATTGAACATGTCTTTTATACAATGGGTTGTATTAAGTATCTGTTACAAACCCAACTCACTCTAAATAGGAATTCTGAAAAGTACTTGTAGTGTTTAACAGAACCTCAGAACAATACTATCAGGACTTGATCTCTATCAATACTCATCGGTGTCTCTTGTCTCAGTTCTCAGTATATGTCTCCCATATTTCTCACTGTCACTGCAAACCAACTTTTCCCACCTGACAGAAAGTATATTCACTAACAACTCAGTATCTTTACATCTTATGTCATTCAGAGGAAAAAAAAAAAAACAATTCCCCAAAACACCCTGTATATTCAGTACATTTTCAAAAGTAATTTACGAGTCTCAATGCATTTTTTTATCCTTTTCATTTGTTGCCTACATATATATCAAACATGAAATTATTAGTATTTCTCCTTCAAAAACGTGTAAAGATAAAAATAATAGCATTAAGAAGATAATTTCATTTCACACTTTTTTAAACATTTCTTTGCACTTTATATCTCACAGCTCATAAAAAGAACTAAGATTGATGTAACAATTTATCTGCTATGTATTTGATCAGCACACAACAACAAAGGTTAACATAGATAATATTTAGGAGATATGATATTCACTAGAAAACTATGTAAGAAAACATTAGTTTTAAACCCAACACTCCATGCCACATTATACAACTACACTAAAGAAAATAAAATAAAAAATGGTATTATAGTGATGGAGCATGCTGAACTTACTGGAGTACAATGTGATGATAAATTATTTAAAACTGCATGTCAAAATGGATCTGAAAAACAGGAAAGAAATATATCATTTATTTATTCTACAGGAATTTTACTGAGGTGTCTCTTCAAAGGATGGCAATATTATGGTTCTAAAGAATGGGAAAAAAAATAACAGATTTGTATAACTGCAAATATTACCAAGAGGCACTAAGTTAATTAGGAATCCAATCAATTCTATCCAAAATTACTTGCAGCACTGCCACCATATTGCCTAACCCCCATCATCATTCCTGACAAGGCAAAAAGAAACAGCTTTGATACTACTCTTGCTATACTAAAGATCTTCCATTAAAAATTCAGAGCCATCTTTATAAAATAGATGCCACTTGAGCTTTCTTTGTGTCAGCCCTCTGATGTTTTCCTAATTCCTTATAATAAATTACCAATTTATCCCTTGGTATATACCAAACGGCCCCTAGCTCACTCCCAGAGTCATTCGTAATTGTCCCAGTACGATTCCTCTTTCTTGTTGTGATCCATCCTTCGGTCATTTTGCTATTACCTGACTGTGCCAACCCAAAGCTTATCGATTTCCTCATTTCTCATGCGAGAATTTTCTTTTATCCACATATGTGCCCTGGTCATTCAACACAGCATTCATCTCTGTTTAGATATACTTCTTCACAGAGCTCATTTTAAACCATTAACACTCCACCCTTTGATTTATTTCATTTTTTTAATCACATTTACCTTTAATGGTAATATTTTATATATTTAATATTTCCCTCTCCAAATAATGGGTAATTTCCTGAAGATATTACACCTGTTTGCTATATTTCAGGTATAGAACAACTTGGCAAAAAGGTGATATGCAACTGGGCCTTCACGGTGGCAAAGCAGGTTGAATGCAGCACTGTGAAGCTGTCCACAGCCTCTGCAGCATGGGTTCGATTCCCGGGCGGCCAGGGAGCTTCCCACATGGCGCAGCAAACCTCTCCTGACTCCCCCACTGCTCCCCTCAGCAGTGTATTTCAATTCTTCTGCCTGTTCTGCTCCATTCTCTGTCTCTGGTGAATTCTCTCACCCTCCTGCACCTCTGGCTTGAACCCCAGTGCTTGTATAAATAAATAAATCTTAAAAAAAAAGAGATTGAAAAAAAGGTGAGGGCCTCCCCGGTGGTGCAGCGGATGAGCACTGGGTTGTGAAGCTGCCTGCAGCTTCTGTAACGCCGGTTCGATACCCTGCCACCGGGTGAGGGTCCCACATGGCACACAGACCTCTCCTGCCGCCCACTGCTCCCCTCAGCAGTGTACTTCGGTCCTTCTGCCTGCTCTGCTCTCCGCTCTGACTCTGTGAATTCTCTCACCCTCCCGTGCTTCTGACTGTACCCAGTGCTTGTAAAAATAAATAAATCTTTTAAAAAAAAAAATGATATGCAAGCAATTCTTGTTAACACCATTAATTATTCATTAACTTACTAACTGTATCTGCATATACTGTAACATAAGTAAGTATGAATCCTAGCTGACCGCTTTGTAGCTCTGTGAACTTAGGAAAATAAGCAAATTCTTTACTAATAGTTATAATGACACTAATTTCATACAAAAAGTACTTATAGCCCAACTCATTTAAATGATATTGAAGGTTACTGGGTATATTTTAATTTTATATTTACTATAATTGTGCACATTTTGGTTATTTTCTTCTAGCATGTATTAATAATTTAATATTTAAAAAATTACATTCAGACACAGACCCACAGAGTCAATCTTCAACAAGGAAACAAAGACAATATAATGGAAGAGTCTTTCAATAGTTCTAGAACAAATGAATGTCCACATGCAAAAAAATATG
This sequence comes from Talpa occidentalis, assembly GCF_014898055.3. Lineage (NCBI taxonomy): Eukaryota > Metazoa > Chordata > Mammalia > Eulipotyphla > Talpidae > Talpa > Talpa occidentalis. The sequence goes on along the minus strand of NW_023601104.1, from coordinate 59,255,035 downwards.
GACACAGACTTTATACACATCATAAAAATTAAATGGATTATAAAACTAAGTGTAAAGTGCAAAACTATAAACTCATAGAACACAGGGAAAAAAAACCTAAATGACCTGGAGTATTAAGATGTTAGTTACAGCACCATAAAAATAGCTAAATCCATAAAAATAGCTAAATTTTAATAATTTTTAAAATTTCTGCTCTGGGAAAGACATATAAGAGAATGAAAAAGCATACCACAGACTGAGAAAATTACATGAAATACAAAACTAATTAAAGATTGTTACCAAAAATATTCAGAGAACACTTAAGTCAAAAAGGAAGCAATCAGCCATGTTAAAAAAAAAATGAATAAAAGACCTAAATAGACACTACATTAAAGAAGACCATACAATAAAACATGCATATGAGCAGATGTTTCCCATCAGATGTCAAGGAAATGAAAATTAAAACAATGAAATACCAAAAATAAATTCATTTGAGTGCAAAGTGACCAATATCTACAACACTGATACCACCAAGTACTGGTGAGAATGTGGGAAACAGGAATTTTTTCATTGTTGGTGAGAAAAAATGAAATGGTACAGCCACTTTGGAAGACCATTTGATAGTTTCTTACAAAAACTAAACATAATCTTGTGAGCATCACAGTTTCAATCTTCTTACTGAGTTGTGTGGTAGTGACCCACAGTGATCCTCTCTCTTAGATCAACTCCTCAGTCAAAATGTCTCACATAGTTTCATGTCAGCCTGAACCTCTAGGCTATGAATGAGCAACAGACATAGGGTTCAGTGAGAACAATAGGTGAGACAGGGCTACAAGCTGGGAGTTCTCCTTGCTGTGTGAGTCTAGAGCCTTACATTGGTATGCTTATGCCCTAGTTAGTAGGAGAGTTTAGCTGTCTTGGTTTTGGACCTGGGAAGAGCTAAGGTAGATGTTTCACACATCATAGCCTCAGTCTGCAAATAGAAGCTTTTTTTTTTGAAGCGACACAAGTGACCAAACCTGTCTCTCATGAGTGGTTCAGGTTCTAACTGTTCTGGGAGTCTCAGACTGAATCCAGTAATGATTACTCAGAACCCTTAATCCTACATTTCTACAGTGAAGCACTTTCTATCCTGCAAACCAACACTATAAACTTCCTTCTCCAATAAAGTACCTGGTTTTTAAGTTTCTGTTGTGGGAGTGTCCTTTGACTTAACAGCAGAGGGGCTCCTAGGCTCTCCCTCTCATGGTTTATACTACTACTGCATCACTTTAAATACAGTTTAAGTTTTTCTACTTCTTTCCACTATACCATTGCTCCTGGTATATGAGGCAGTTGTCCATTATCTCTCAGAGGTTGCTGAATTTGTTTTATTGTAAATATGTGGAGAATGTGAGCCCCACATCTTCATTCTTGCCAGACTCTTATTGTGATCTTTAGTGTCATTTTGCACAGATTTCTTCCTACCTATCACCTCTTACAGACCAAGTGCATTCACCTGAACAGGTGCAAAGGCATTACTCTATGAAATACTAAATACCTGCAGATCCTGTATAGAAAGCCTAGGATTGTACACAGTTTCTTGTAGAAGGGGTATAAAACCAACTTATTAAAAAGTAAACTCACTGGTACAGTCTATAAAAACTAAAAATGAAGAGACAAAAGAAAATTTCACAAATTCTAAGGAAAAAAAGAGAAGTCACAAATCAGTAAAAATGCAGAATATGCTGAGTAGTTAAGACAAAAATTAAACTGTGCTTGCAAAAATGATAAAAATATGAATTGTGAAAAACAGGAATACAGTATCAAGAAAACATGAGATTTTCAGAACTACAAATTATGGATCCCAAAATTAATATGACCAAATTGCAAAAATACAATAGAGTACCTTAACAGTAGACAAATATAATTGAATCAGTGAGCTTGAAAGCACAATGGTGGAGAACATACAAGTAGCAAACAGAAACAATAAATAAAAAATGAAAACATGTGAGAGCTCTTTGGAATAGCCTAAAGAGAAATAACAACCATGCTGTGGACGTCTCCTTCTCTTTTTATTCTGGGAAGGACATTGAAAATTTATTTTAAAAAATAATTGCTGAGACCCAAGGCAAGAAACTATTATGCTCTGCTATGTTCACTGCAACACTAGCTACATAGTTGCAATATAGAAGTATTCTACATGCTCATCAGTAGACCACTGGATCAAGAAGATGTGTTCAGGGCCTCCCCTGGTGGCACAGCAGTTGAGTGCTGGGCTGTGAAGCTGCCCACAGCCTCTGCAGTGCCAGTTTGATCCCCGGCCCTTGGAGAGGGTCCCACATGGCGCGACAGACCTCTCCTGCCATGTCCGCTGCTCCCTTCAGCAGTGTATTTTGTCAGTCTGCCTGTTCTGTTCCCCACTCTGGCTCTGGTGAATTCTCTCACCCTCCCACTCTTCTGACTGAACCCAGTGCTTGTATAAATAAATAAAGAATCTTTTAAAAAAAATTGTTCGATCTACACTATGAAATAAGATTCAGCCACAAGAAAAAGGAAATGCAGCCATCCACAGCAAAACAGAAGGAGTTTAAGGAAATTATGTATAGGAAAGCAAGTCAAAATAATAAGGACAGATATTGATTATTTATATAGCTGATAATTCAACAAAGCAGAATACTTTTAAAACTTATGTATTCTAAAAAACAAAGTGTGACTTCTGAGATTGGGAGGGAAAGGGAGAAAGAGTCAAATGGGTGTAAGAAACTGTGTTGAAGAGAAAAAAAATCTCAAATAGAAATAATTGTAAAACTTGTAAAAGACCAAGAGAATTTTGGTTGAAAATAAAAGCAGATTAGGGTCTTGCAAACAATAAAATATCACTCAAGCTAAAAAGAACTATCAAGTGGGCCTCCCTGGTGGCACAGTGGTTGAGCGCTGGGTTGTGAAGCTGCCCACAGCCTCTGCAGCACTGGTTCGATTCCCGGCTGCTCCCCGGCCACAGGAGGAGGGTCCCGCATGGTGCGCAGACCTCTCCTGTCGCCCGCTGCTCCCCTCAGCAGTGTACTTCGGTCCTTCTGCCTGCTCTACTCCCCGCTCTGGCTCTGGTGAATTATCTCACCCTCCCGCACTTCTGACTGTACCCAGTGCTTGTATAAATAAATAAAATAAATAAAAATAAATCTTAAAAAAAATTGAAAAAAAAAAACTATCAAGTCATGAAAAACCTGAAATGTATAACAGTAAGTGAAAAAAAAAATCAAACTTAAATGGATATGTATTATAGGATTCCAACTGACAACATTCTGGAAGGGACAAAACTGGGAAGAGTTAAAAAAAAAAATCAGTGGGAAGGCAGAAATAAATAGGTAAAGTACAGAGGATTCTTAGAGCAGTTCAATTATTCTGTATGAAAATGGGGGTGATGTCATCATGCATTTGTGAAAATCCTAATACAAAATGTGGATATTAAATGATATTGATGTGTCAATGTAGGTTCATCAATTCTAATAGATCAAGCACTCTGTTCGTGATATTAATTTTACTGTGAACCTAAAACTCCTCTTTAAAATTTAAGTATCTGGAAAGAAAATTATACTTAATAAAATGATAACAGACCAAAAGAAGTCTCCTCATAAAGAAGGGTTATCTTGAAAATGATGTATGTGTTTTAGAATAATCAACAAAGACATCAAAGATACTCAGAAGGGCTGCAAAAATTAGAGTAGGCTAGAAGACTGTAGGAGGAAAAGTCCACCCACATCATCAAGAAATGCAAGACATTATCCAAAAGGTCATTGGGTGTGAGTCATTAGTGGCATATATAAAGCCAAATAGCGTAAGACGGAAAAACAAACAAACAAACAAACAAAACCTGACTTTTACAATGAGGAATCTATGATGCATTTAATAATCTCAGTATATCAGAGAAAATGAATTCATAAGCTTTTAAATAGTCTTATAAAAGAAAATGAATGCACATGAAAATTAATATGTAATAAGCACATAGAATTAAATGTGACTTGGTCAATGTTTGCTGAATCTCAACTGATTTTCACTCTGGCCAGTTAGCCTCATTGAAATAATAAATTGCTGCCTGTAAAATTAGAAACCAAGGGGAATCTAAAGATATTTTTGCTCTCTTTAGAGAAGGTGCAATATTTCTCAGAGGATTGGTTTAATTAAAATCTTCTGATTTTAATTTAGCTATGACCAATGGCTAATTTCCAGAAAAGTTCCTGCAGAGTGCTACACTGTGGTTTCAGAAGGCATAAGTAGTCACATTAAAGCTCTTTTGAACAAAATCATTAAGCCCTTCTTTATACACTATAGTGGTAACAAGCATCTTTTTTTTACAAAACTAATTTTATTATGCTTTAACCAAATTTTAAAAGGGGACTATAGACTCCATGTAGTTTAACTCTTGCAATACAGATATTTTTCTAAATATATCTGTGACTTTCATGAGACCAACAACTATTTTTTCCTTATTCACCATTATATCCCAGTGCCTGTCCAAGAAAGAGCATGGCATATTACAGTCACTTAGATCATATTTGTTAACTGAATAGTGATGCTCTTTCATTCAAGTTGGATTCACAATTGGATACCCCTATACTCTACTACCTTGAAAGTATAT
>NW_023601104.1:59227469-59250338 GCF_014898055.3 Talpa occidentalis | reverse complement strand
GGCATTCGGAGGCGAACGCGGGAGCGGCTGCCAGAGGAGGACACCCGGCTGCGTGGCCGCCGCGCGGGCCCCAGATGCGGCGGAGGCGCCGGGCCGGGCGGCGGAGCGCCCCGAGCTCGACGCCAGTCGGAATCCCGGGGTGTGCGCGGGGGTGCGCGCCGCGGAGGCGAGGAGGAGGAGGAGGAGCGAAGCCGAGAGCGGGCGGACGGGCGGACGGGCTGCCGGAGAGGGAGGCTGTGTGTGGTCACGTTGTGCGCTACGTGCCGGGAGCGCGAGCTGCTAGCCGCAGCCGGGCGACGTCAAAGCGGGGTGCGCGACTCAGCCGCCTTGCTCCGCGCGTCCTCTGCCGGCTCTGCCTGCTCGGCTCCTCCTTCGCTCCGCGTTCCCGGGTCAGCCGAGAGCTCATCCGGATGGACAGCGCCGAGAGGCCCGGCGAGGCCAGCGGCATCGGCCTCCGGCTCCCCAGCGCAGGCCCGCCCCCGGCTCCCCGGGAGCTCCGCGCGGCGGGCGCCGCTGGTTGTTGCTGATGCCGCTGCAGGCGCGTGCCCGCCGGAGTCCGGCTCCCTGCTCAGACTAGACCGCTGCACACGCGACCCCTCCCCGCCGCCCAAGGTCTTCCAGGATCGGTTCTGCTTGACCAGAGGGCAGAGCAGGCCATGCGCTTGGAAGCGGCGGTGTTTCCTCCCTATTTCTGTCCTTTTACATGGAAATGTGGTCGTCACAGCAGGGAAGGCCCTGGGGGTTTGGAGGGGGGGGCTGACACTTGGGAGTCCAGAGTAGTTTGGGGTTTTTTTGTTTGTTTGTTTTTTGTTTGTTTGTTTTCTAATATGCAATATCTCCTAGTAAAGTTCACTGCTTGGAACAGTCTTTTCTGTTTTGTAAAACACAGGGTCTCTCCATGGGGCAGAGCTAGCTCTGGTGCTTGAGGAACTTAAGAAATTCATAGTTACAAAGAAATTAAAAAAATACTAGGCATGTTAATTTGCATTGGAAGAAATGTAGGAATACTTAACCAAAAATTAAGATGGGAAAACTGGGAATATAGTAGTGCTTGGTGATTTGTTTTGGTAGCCTCCATAATTAGTGTTTCCTGCGTGCAATACACTTTGTTGAATATTCTTCACTATTCAAGGAGCATATGGATAGGGAAGTGATTAAAATGGGTAAAAAAGTACATTTACACTCATGTTACAAAAGTAATTGGTATGGAAAACCTGGAGCGTAGTATTCATTAATCTGCTGCCACAATAGATTGGTGTAACATTGCAGGTCCTTCTCCCTTCCCTCCCCTACTTCTGCTGGGAGGAAGATACTCCAAGCACTGGAAAATGAATAGTCCCCATTGTTTTCACCAAGGTCTTTGCCTCACTTAAGTCAATTGTGCATAATGTTTGCATTGGGTTCCATCCCTTGCTTACCCTCTGGGTTGACAAAACGAGAGGGATCAAAGATGTTGAGGGAGTCCCAAAGGATGCTCATGTAGTGTTCAGGTTCCCCTCTTTATGGAATGCCTCTTTGGCATAGATAGAATTATGTATCAACATAGAGGCAAAACTCAACGTGTGGCATTTCTGAAGAGTGAAGTGAAGCTCACCGTTGGGTAGGGGGAGCGTGTTAGAGGGGTTTTCCTCTTACGTTTCTGGAGATCTGGCTTTTAAAAGTAGATCATTCCTGTATACTGCAGCAGAGCAGCTTCAAGGGCCAGTAAACTGCAAGTCCTCTCTTAAATCTCAGCTCCGAATATATCTTGTCCACCAGCAATTCAAGATATCAGCTGCTCATGTTGTAAAATAGTAGCCCACTTGCATATTTGTACTGTCATTTTTCACTCTTCTTTTTTGGAATTAATTTTATTTATTACTCTTATTTATGGGGGAGCTTATTAAACTCTCAGTGTTTCCTGGACTCTTGGATGAAATAGCTTTTTATACTGAAGTGTATCTCTTTAACAAAGAAACCCAGACTCAATGAGTATCCTTAATGAGGATTACTTTTTTCAACCTTTAGCTTCAGGACATAAGCTTCAGGAACTCCAGATCTCTATTTTCCATGGAATAACACACATCTTCCTAATGCATAGGAAGGAAGATAAAGTTGTGCAACCCTCAGCAGTTCTTGAGTGAAATATTTAGAGTTGGTAGAGGACCTGAATAATCTGGTAATTTTACAATTTATTTCAGTTGAGAAAACAGCCAGATGTATCTACTCTGGGTCAGACTTTACATCAATATACGTCACCTGAATATTGGATCTTCCAAGATATATAACACACAACCCTTTCCTGTAAGAGGCACAGGATCTAGTGGACAGGGTGTGTGATCAACGTATGCACCACTAAGGTCTATTTCTGCTATAAATGCTATAAGCAAAGTATCAGGGCACAGGGTGGCAGATACTACATGCAGCTATTAATCAAGTTATAGGACAATAAAAATAAAATTGCCCTGGATTCAATGCTTTTTATTTCTATGAAAATACTGGATAGATCACTTACAGAAAAAACTGACCAGGTCGGTCAACCAAGATATATTTTTTCCATCTTTCAATTTAGCTTTTTTTTCACTGCCCTGGTGAAACAGGCCTGATGTATATAGCCACACCTTAGCACTAGCTATTTAAGGCCTCCAGGTGGTGGGCCTGAGCTGAGGCTTAAGGACAAGCAGGGAGAAGTTTTGCTGGAAGGGAATGGGGGAGGAGAAAAGCTTCTAGGGGGCAGGTCCTAAGACTGTAATCAGACCCAGGACATTCTGTATGACCCAATTAAAACAGTTTCCTACAGAAACAATGTAAATTACTTGAAGGATTTTGTATTTTACATTGTGATTATGGATGTTACATCCCAAAGGAATCCCATACTGCATCAATGCCAGAGTCCATTCAAGAGTGTCCCTCTGTCTCTACAAGGACCATCAAGACACTTCATCCTTTGTGATGACAGAACCATAAAAATTTAGGGGTCTCCTCTTACAGCCCTAATTTCCTTAATAACCTTCATTGACTGTAATTTCATTTTAAATTGCTATTTCCGTTCTCCATATGAGCATGATGTTCTGACCAAGGTAGCATGAGAGAGGTAATGTCATGGAGGGAGTCATGGCCAAGGGAGTCATGGCCCAAGAGTAAAAGCTAGCAACTGTAGACACAGCTAAGTAGGTGTAGGGTAAGGTAAAAAGTATCAGGCTTTTCTGCCCTCCCATCATTAGGATAGATGACAGAACCCTGTGGTCCTGAATGTATGCCTGATGGTGGGCACCTGGAATAGGGTGTGGGCCTAGGTAGATGGGATTCACCTAGGCTGAGACTGGGTTTTTAAGGGTTGCATCACGGGGATGCCAGCAGAAGCCAAGAACGAACAGAAGCCAGGAAAAGAAGAAGAGAAGCAGAGAGAACGCCAGAGAGAACCCAAATTAGGGTGTGGGCCTAGGTAGATGGGATTCACCTAGGCTGAGACTGGGTTTTTAAGGGTGGCATCACGGGGATGCCAGCAGAAGCCAAGAACGAACAGAAGCCAGGAAAAGAAGAAGAGAAGCAGAGAGAACGCCAGAGAGAACCCAAATAGAGTGAAGATTTGCTGGGGGCTGGGAGGACTGCCAGCACCCCTGCCTGCCGTGTGCCTGGAAAATTTAAATAAAAAACCTGCAAAAGCCACTGAGGGTTCCAGGACTCTCTCCTCCTTTACCCGATCTGCATGGGATCAGAAAACCTGCTCCATGTCCTTTTCTGTCCTTACAGTAGGACAATATCAATGGCAAATCTGGCCTTTCCAATGTAGCTTCTTCCCACACAGCAGATAAATGATTGTTTATCATTTACTGCTACTCCCTGTTCCATTCCTGCCCCTTTAATCACACTGTCTCCCATACACACTATTCCCTTTCTAGTTTGTAAAAATAAAACCAGGGTATAGAAGCTATCTGTGGCATATAAGTTAACTCTCAGGAATTGTACGCTATGTTGTTCCATACTTACCTGTCCTTGCTGTACTCTTTTGGGTTATAAATCCCTGGCTCATATCAAAGTTTACTGCAACTATAAACCCACCCTGTCACACCTCAATTGACTGCATTTCTGAACTAACTCCTAGCCTAGTCCTGTTATCATTAGGCTACATCTCCTTTTCATATTCTCAAAATCTGCATAGAAAGCTAAAATGTTCTGGGACTTAGATATGTTACCTGGAAATGTAAACTGTCACTTCATAGACCTCTGCCCAAAGGACCAGATTTCCTTAAAATTAACCTAGATTAATAAAATGTGATTAAATCCTAAAATGGAACCATTCCTATAGGGCACAAAATCTTCTCTAGCTAAATGCCTGTCCACCTAATTTTATTTCTTCCTACTTAATTTCAGCTTAGCATATGCAAGCTTATACGTCTCAGCAGCAGCAAATAGTACTGTTTCAGATGATAGTGAGACACAATTTCATATTACAGAGACAGCATATTTACCAGATATTGGTCATTTCCAGGATGCAGTCAGGGGGCAGTTGTTCATAAATGGCAGTACCCAAACACTGGTGTTAAGTATGAGACAAGAATTTTGTTTTGGGAAGCAGGATTGTCCCGTAAAGAACTTTCGTGAGAACAAAACAAGGGCAAGGAGAACAACTTTTAATATTAGAAATAAGGAAGCACATCACATGCCTACTGTGTAAGTTAACAGAAATGAAGAAGAGACATATGAGTTAAAGGAAAAAAAATCTGAAGTATAATCCCTAGAGTTAGCAAATCCAGCGCCCAAATTAAAAAGGAGGTACCCAGGAGACATGAACTTATGAATACTGTGTTGAGTCGATGCCAAGGTAATTTGTTACCAGATGATGGGGCTAAGGTCTCAGATATTGTGGCTGCCAGTATGGCATATCTGACAAACAGAGGAAAATAGAGGCAGAAGCAGAAAACATGAGGCAGGGGCCTTAGTATACTTGATATTCTATCTTGATCTTAAAAATAGCAAATTTCTCAGAGTTCTTGCTCCTTGGGTAAGGAGCATTCCCTCTCATATGCCTCCTTTCAAGACAGACATGCTTGTTTCTAGTTTTCGACTTTTAGATTTTGTGAACCACTCCTGGTTTCTATACAGTTTGTATCTTGAACCATAATTATTGTTCAAAAACCTACTAAAATACTCTGGTAATTTTAGATTGAGTCTTTTTTTGGCATGTCTCCCTTGAAATCTTATTGTAATTCTGACACTCTTTCACAAGCAGACATAATGCTGATTTGTTCTGGAGTAGAAGATATTTGGTGCAGGGTAGCATAACATAGTAGTAAAAGTCCAACCTTTGACATCAGACCATCTTGTGCTTGAATTGCTGAAGTCAGTATAATTTTGACATTTCTGTTATCCCATAAAATGAAAAATATAAGAGATTGCTAAGAGTTTCAAATAAAGGCATGCAAGTAAGTTACATAATATGGACCTTGACACATATTATTATTATATTATATTATTATTATTATATAATATTATTCTATTATTATTATTCTATTATTATTCCTAATATTTATTCTATTATTATTCTATTATTATTATTCTATTATTATTAGAATTCTATTATTATTATTCCTAATATTTTTCTTGATAGTTGTTAGAGAGCATTAATATATGGGGCTAAAAGCCCAACTGATTTCCATTTTGAGATTAGATAATAGTTCCCAAACTCCTGTTATAAAATATGATGAAGTGTTTTTCTTTAAATGCATTTACTTTACTTGTTTTCATTCCAAGTTCATCTGTCCCCTTTCTGTCCAGTCACATTGAATTCTAAAGTCCTTCCACAGTTTATCTGGTTTGGCATTTTAGTATTTAGGAATAGCTTAATATCTTCTGAAAACCTGAAAATTTGAGAGTACAATTCTGCTTCAAGATTATTTTTGAAAGTGCTACATCACTGGGTGCATTCTTGGAGAACCCACAGCTTAAATATTAACACAGAGAAGTTTCTGCTTATCGCTATGCTTGGTTTACTATCTTTTAAAAACAGATTACTACGAGGCAATGCTTACACTTCTAGGTCACCTGTAGACCAAATTAAAGAGCAACATTGAAGTTGGATTAGAAATTTTGAGGTTGAGATATAAAGAAGCCCACTGTTTCTGACAAAGGAGTTATTTGATTAAGCCATAGATAAGCTATAAAGGACAAGAAGAGAGTTGAACAAAAATATTCCCCAAGAGTCTATATTTGGTGCAGTTTAAAGATCTATATGCTATAGGAAATAAAGGAAAGGATATTTGGGCATAATCAGGTGGTAGTTTCAAAATTTGTCATGACAATAATATAATTAATATGTCATAATAAAATATAATACAGCAATGCTTATTCTCTATAATTAAACTCAACCTGCTGTTACTTATATTAACTAAGTTATTTATATTAACTAGTAACTTATATTAACTTATATTAAGTTACTTATATTAACTAGTAACATTAACTTACTTATATTAAGTTACTTTTATTAACTAGTATTAAGAACAACTTCAAGGTGAAGTCTCTTCAGCTATTTTAAAACATAATCTCATCTATGTAATTACCTAGTTTTTTGGAGTTTTTCTTGCATGCTCTTCCCCTTCTCATCCCAGATGTGTTTGCAGCATGTTTTGTCTTGATAACAGACAAAGAGATGTGTCTTCTTCCTTTTAGCATTGCTGTCCTCACTTGACCTTTGGGTGTCTGCCTCCCGCAGGTGCACCCATTCCTCACATCTTCACCTGTTAGTCCCACAAACCCAATTCCTGCTCATTCTAAACTCAGAATTCTCCCAGAACTCTAGTCATCACCATCCCTTCTCTCTGGGACAGCCAGGAATGTCTGAACCTTTTATATATCACTTATAATGGGAAACCAAATGGAAATATTTTTCATTCTCTTCACCTATACATAACATGTTGACATTTCTACTCCCTTGTAAATTCCCAGGTTTTATACACTGTGAGGGATTTTCATTCAAAAGTTAAAGCAAGAGTAAAAATATCAAATGCCTAACTGGGAATTCTTAAATATAAGAAGGTGCTGTTCCCTATGCACCCAAGACACTTCAGGGCACACCTATACCTACCCTCCAACTCCAATGTCTCTTTTCCCTTCTTTCCACATGGCAGAATAACCCACATGACATGGCAGACCTCTCCTGCCTTGCCCGCTGCTCCCCTCAGCAGTGTTTTCTGTCATCTGCCTGTTCTGCTCCCTGCTCTGTCTCTGGTGAATTCTCACACTCTCCCATGCCTCTAACGTGTACCCCAGTTCTTGTATAAATAAATAAAATCTTTAAAAAAAAAAGTAAAAAAGTCTTGTAGAAAAAAAAAAAAAAAAGAAGAAGAAGAAGAGGAGGAGACACAGAAACAGACACACAGCGGGTTAAACACCATGTGACAATAGAGACAGAGATTTACCCGTGCAGCTACAAGTTAAAGAATGCCAAGGCCTGCTAATGACTCCAAAAGCTAAGACAAATGTGAGGAACAGATTCTCCCAAAACCTTCAGAGAGAGCATGGCCCTGCTGACAAAATGACTTCAGACTTCCGGATTCTGACATTATTAAGAAAATAAATTTTTGTAATTACGAAAGTTACCCAATTTGTGGTACTTTGCTAGCAAACAGATATAGGGACTCACTCTTTCCCCTTGGATAGGAGTCTACATGAAGATTATTTGGCTGAGATTTCTGACGCCTCTCCCAGACCCTTGTCTTTAGAAAGTTTTCCTCTATATTGTCATGAAATATTACTTTGTTTTTGTTATTGTCTCTTTTGCTGTGCAAAAGCTCTTTAATTTGATGTAGTCCCAGCTGTTTATCTTTGCCTTCACTATCACTGCTTTGGGTGATGTGTCTGTAAAGATGTCTTTGATGTGCAAATCACGTAGTGTTTCGCCTATATTTCCTTCTATATATTTTATGGTTTCAGGTCTTATGTCTAGTTCTTTAATCCATTTTGAGTTGACTTTTGTGTATGGTGTGAGGTGGTGGTCAAGCTTCATTCTTTTGCATGTAGCGACCCAGTTTTCCCAGCACCATTTATTGAACAAACTTTCTTTGCTCCAATGCATATTCTTTGCTCCTTTGTCAAAGATTAGTTAACCATAAATCTGTGGGTTTATTTCTGGATTTTCTATTCGATTCCATTGGTCTGTATGTCTGTTCTTGTTCCAATACCATGCAGTTTTGATGATTATGGCTTTGTAGTATAGTTTGAAGTCTGGGGAAACATCAATTCCAAAGAACACCTGCACCCCTATGTTTATAGCAGCACTGTTTACAATAGCTAAGCTTTGGAAACAACCCAAATGCCCAAAAATAGATGACTGGATCAAGAAGATGTGGTACATATATACCATGGAATATTACTCAGCATTCAAAAAAGATAAACACATGCAATTTGCAGCAACATGGATGGCGCTGGAAGGGATCATGCTCAGCGAAATAAGCCAAAAGAAAAAGAAAAATACCGGATGGTCTCACTCATAGCAGGAATCTAGAAAACTTAAATAAGGGACCAGGAAAATGAATAACTATAAGAAAGTGAAAATCAAAATCAACAAAAAACTATGAACCAGAGATACTTTTAGGGGGACGGGGGTGGGAGGGGAGGGATTGGGGTCAGAATGGGGGGGCTGCAATTGTATAGGGAATATAACAATAAAATTTATTAAAAAAAAAAAAAAAAAGAAATATTACTTTCCTAGCTCGGACAAGTCAAATTAACTTCAGCAGTTCATGAGATTCCACATCTATAAAATATGCTACTGTTGTTCTACAGAATATCCTGAAAATTAAATGGAATAATGTTTGTTAAAACATAGGTGGTCCTGTCCTTTCTCGGGGAACCAGAGCAAACCTGGAAAATTAAACTTGATGAAATCCTGCTCCCAAGTTCAGTATGAAGGAGCTGCTCTCCAGATGGGGCGGGGAAACCTGAAATGTTTAAGAGAAGAATCAAAGCAGAAGCTCTCTGTCCTCCGTGTCTTCCTGCTTGTATATGATGGATTCTTACCTTGCTGTTTAATGAAAGTCTGGATAAAGGAAACCTCTGACTTCTCTCTCTTCTCTTTTTCTTACTCTCTTGTGACCAGAAGAGAAGAATTTACCGCTTTTTCCTGTCTACCTCCCTTAAATAAACCTCATTTAGATTAGCAGTTTTCAAACTTTCTTTTCTTGTCATTATTTTACCATGACTCACAACAATAAATATATTTTATATAATAACAAGTACACAAATACAACAAACACAATCACACACACACACATCTAAAACATTTTTTCTCATAAAGCAATTATCTTTACCACATGTGAAGTATTTTTATATGTTCTTTTTATTCCATTCCATTCCATTTCTTCCATACTACTTTGCATTTGAAAATTATGGCCATACCACATTAAATTTGTTCCATAACTCCTTAATATGTCTAGCATCATATTAAGTGCACACACCTGGCTACTGAAAAAAAAATGTTAGGAAAAAAAAAAAAAAACTAAACAAATACTTCCTATATCTAAAAAGCCCGAAAAGAGCATGTATCCCAACTTTCTTATCTGAAATAACAAATTTATCTGCTAGGCCTTAAAAGAAAGAAAACTGTTAAAAGTATAGATTGAACAACATCTTTACGTATTTTGTATAGTTTTTTTTTTTCATTTGATATAGAATAACATCTTTCCATGGCAATAAGTAATGATGTTCTTCAAGTTTTTATTTTATAGTTTTTGACAACAAGATGACAATTAGATTTATTTAAAATTCTTAGGACAGTTGTGACAGCAAAGGTCTCCAACTTTAGCTTTTATTTTTTTTAATTGTATAATATTTTTTGAGGTAACAGTGGTTTACAACATTGTATATGATCTCACTTGTATATGAGTATACATATACACTTGTACATATATTGTATAGGTACTCATCTCTTCAGATGTATGTTACAAAACCTTACCCACTACCAAAAAACCTACAATCCTCCACCAGAATCCATTGGGCCTCACCCCCTTCCCTCCAACCCCCCTTTAGGAATGTTACTCAACTATATATAAAAAAAGAAATTTTGACATTTGTGACAACATGGATGGAACTGGACAGCATTTTACTAAGTAAAATAAGTCCCAAGGAGAAAGACAATTATTGTATAACTTCCACAAGATTATAAATAACTGCATAGCATTCCAGTGTGTAGATGCAAAGTATTCATTGCAAGCTCCTTTTGTCAGGCATTTAGTTTGTTTCAAAGGTTTACATTTTAATGGGAAAAGGAAGATTATAAACAATAAACAGACAAACAATTAGGATAATTTTATATTATAATAAGTACTTTAAAAATAGTAATATGATAGAGATGAAAGAGTTGGGATTAGATTAGAGAATAGCAGCAGGGAAGTAAATTTGAGATAGAACTGGAAAAGGCCCAGCACATAAAGAGGTGAGAGCTCAGACAAGGGAGAACAAAGCCTCTGGGAGAGAAGCTTCCTGACAGAACAGGAAGATGACTTTCTGAGAGCTAATTCAGGAAGAGGGAGAAACAGAGAGGGAGATATTGAGGAAAGTAAGGGGCATAAACAGTGATATGGGTTATGGTTATGATTGAATCACTTTGGATACTGACCATATGAAATTTACAATTAATTTCAGGGTTCAGAAAACAAACAATTTACATACTTCTGGAATCATGGATTATTTCTGAACTCATTAAGGTTTTTCAAGTTTGCAGTAATATTTTGTAGTTTTGTTTGTGTATGTCTTGTACAATTTTTATAAAATTACCTTATTATTATGAATGAGGGAAAAAATTTGAATTATAATTTCTAATTGGTTATTGTTGGCATTTTGAAGAATTAATTTTTGAATATTCATTTGATAACCATCTGAAATTGCTTATTAGGTCTATTTTTCTTTTTCTTTGATTGTCTTGATTTTATCAGTTAGTGAGACAATCATATAATCCGCTAATAATGATAACTTTGATTGCTTCTTTCCACTAGTAATGAGTCTTCACTTCTTTTCGTGAGAGTCCATTGGCAGGAACTTCTGTTATAAAACTGAAAAATGTTAGTAATAACATGTTTCAGATTTTAATTGGAATGCTTCTAGCGTTTCACAATTCAGAATGCCATTGAATGTTGGTTTCAGATGGATGTACAATTCCTAGTTTAATGAAAGACTTGTTTGTGTTGTTATTACTGTTGTTGATATTGTTTTTCCTTGTCATTTTCCCACCTAGCTCTCCCAATCTGCATGGTTAATGCCTTTTTGACATGAATTGTAATCATTTTATGATTACTTTAATCTTTTAAAAAATATTTATTTAATTATTTTGTAGAAGATCTGGGGTGTAGACCAGAGGTGCAGGTGGTAAGAGGATTCACCAGAGACAGAGTGGGAAGCAGAACAGGTGGATCTACTGAAATACACTGTGGAGGGGAGCAGTGGGTGATACCCAAGAGGTCTGCTGTGCCATAAGTAGGTTAACCCCTGGTTGGGGATCGAACTCAGGCCTTAGAGAATGTGTGGAGCTGAGACTTAAACCCTAGGCCACCAGGGCTGCCCCATGACTTTAACCTTAAGTTTATTATAATAATGTATTAGGTTTCTCCAGTGAAAGAAAACGGATACAATATGTGTACACACACACACACACATGCACACACACACACGCATAAGTGTATAGGTGTATGTACATAAATATATATATGTATATGAAGGAACTTATTTCATTTTCTTTGTGTATGTGTATCAGTGTACTATGTTTTAGCAGTTTTCAAGTTTTATGTTTTTGTCTTTCTTTTATTTTATTTGTGTATATGTATAACTATGTATCTGTATATGTTTTGTGAGTTTTCAAATTTTATATTTTTTGATCGCTTTAATCAACCAACTTTCAAATTTATTTTTCAGTTATACCATTTCATGTTTTCTAATTAAGTCTCGTATTTGTTTTCCTCTCTAGTTATTCTGATCTCTTAGTTTATTTGGGACGTTTGACATTCCAGTTATAACCTCTGAGATTGAAAAATGAGTTGATTCATTTGTGCACTTATCCATTTATTGATGAAAAATTTAGATTATACCTCTTGTCCTGATATAGAAATTACTGCTTTATTGTATTTTTGATATAGAATGCTATCTTTTCTGTTAGTTTCAATGTAGAATGTAATAACTTTAGTTTTGAATTATTGGTGCACTAATGAGCTTCTGAGTAGAATTTTTAAACTATTTACTTGGTTTAGTTAATTCAGTTTTTCTCTACTTCCATTCTTGCAGGCAACCTGGATGCCTGTAATGTGAGATCTCATTCTTCATATTTTTATGTGGAAGACATAGGAATTTCTCTTTTGTATTCCTTAGGTTATTTTCTTTGTATTCTGTTAAAATGGCTTTATTGCTTATAAGAAACCTGCAAAGAGAAAGATGGAATTATACACAAAAAATATATACAAATCTCACTCTAGAGCAACAGAAGTAAAACAGGATTAAACACATCATCAACATTTTTTTTAAAGATTTATTTTTGCATACAAGAACTGGAGTACAGGCCAAAGATGTGGGGGGTGAGAGGATTTACCAGAGACAGAGTGGGGAACAGAACAGGCAGATTGACCGAAGTACACGGCTGAGGGGAGCAGCGGGCAAGTCAGGAGAGGTCTGCTGCGCCATGTGGGTTATTCCCTGGAGGGCCGGGGATCAAACTCATGCTGCAGAGGCTGTGGAGAGCTTCATGTTGTTATCCAATTTTTGAATCTTGTTTCTTTTATCTTATTTTTCAAATAATAATTTGCATAGATGTAAGATGCACAACATGATAATTTAATAGATAGATAATAAAATGATTACTGAGGGCAAATTGATTAGCATATCATCTCTTCGTATAGTTACTGCTTTTACCTGTGATGAGAGCCTGAAATCTACTTGCCTAGCAAGTACTGAAACTCTTACAGTATTCAGTATAATATTATTAACTATAGTCTTCATATTGTACATTAGATCTTTAGACTTATTCATCCTACATAACAACTTTGTACTCTGGGACCAATATGTCATTTCTCCCCCATCCTGAAGCTCAGTTCTATTCTATTCTACAAATTCAATGTTTTTATTCTACATGTAAGTGAGCTTGTGTATTTTTTTCCCTTTGTGTCAGGCTTATTTCATTTAGCATAATGTATTCCAGGTTTATCTATGTTATTGCAAATGATAGAATCTTTTTTTAAAGACAGTAATGTTCCATTATATATGTATGTATGTATGTGTGTATATATAGTCACGCTTTTTTAAAAATCTATTCACTTCTTGACACATACTTAGATTGTTTCCATATCTTGTTTATTGTGAATAATGCTGCAACTGTCATGCAATTTTAATAGTTGCAATATGTTTACTTATCCTCTATTTTTTTTTAAATTTTCATGGAATTGTAATATACCTATTAAAAAGTACACAAACTATAAGTGTATACCAAAATAATTTTTCACAAACTGAACACACTTTTGTATCCTATAATCAGATAAAAAATAGAATATTATCAGCACTCTCAAATTCTATCCTCTCCACACATACATCATTTCAGTTACTACTCACACTAATAAAGATAAACACTATAGAGGTAAACTCTATTCTAACTTGCATAATTCTTTTATACAAATAGCACACACACTGTCATTTTACCCTTGTGTCAACCTTCTTTATTATATGTTATACAGTCTAATCTAAAGACAAAATTGCTCTCTAACTCCATCATACTTTACATACATAAAATTTTTCCAAAAATTTTGTTAGAGCATCTTTCTCAAGTATATTTAGTGACCTGAAGAAACCTGAATATAGTGAGCTGAAGAAGAGATATAATAAGGGAGTAAAAAGCACATTTTCATTTTATGAGTTTGGACTAAATAGGAAAATAGTATCCTATGTACAAAGATCAGATAAAAAGCACACTGAATTTTTAAGTTACCCCTTCCCACTATCAACTGGATTATTTTGCTACAAAATCCTGCAATTCCATTAATAAAATCATTGTGTTGGAGCATTTAATTCTAACTTTAATTTGATTCTTAATCTATGTTGAAAGTTTTATTTTAGGATGACTAGAGGCACTTCAGAACTATAATTTTCTTTTTATTAGGATACATCTGTTGATTAAAAAACTAGTTCTGAATTTATAAAATGCTCAAAGTAATTAATTTTAATGGTAATATAATGGAATGTATTTCTGAAAGTCCCTGCAATGCAGAGTAATTCCATATTCATTAGATACTTCCTTATTTGACAGACAAATGCCTGAAGGAGACAATTATTGCAGTGTCTGACTCAGTGTACTATCTTTTCGGTTAGAATGTAGTAGTTCTTGTTAATACAGAAATAAAGAGTTGATAGTGAACTTCATCAGCTACTTATTCGTATTTCAGAATAATGCTTGGCTCTTAGGTTTATTTTCCATGTTTGAATTAATAATTTCCTTAAAAGAAAAATTAGATTGTATGTCAGAAATTCTTTAAACATATCTGGCTGATCTTTTTTGAGAAATTCCAGGGTTTAAGATATATATATATTGACATTTATATATATATTTTGACAAATCTGATGATAACCTTAAATTTAGTTAATAAAACATTAAAATACACACAAAATGTTTATTTTTGTATTATTAAATATTAATAAATATGCAATAAAACTACGTACAAGAACCTTGGACTATGACAAACAACTGAAAATAATTGATAGTGACTATTATTTTGACCTTCATTTTCAATCTACCTAAAAACTTTGTGGCCAGACACATTGACTTCAAACATGAAGAACTGAAAATTCTCTCCTATAACTTGTTTATTATGCAGATAGCATATATTTGCCATTTATTTTTCGAATTTATTAAACATTTAAAATGCACACTTTTTTTTTTAAGATTTATTTATTTATTTATTTATTTATACAAGCACTGGGTATAGTCAGAAGCGTGGGAGGGTGAGAGAATTCACCAGAGCCAGAGCGGGGAGCCGAGCAGGCAGAAGGACCAAAGTACACTGCTGAGGGGAACAGCGGGCGGTAGGAGAGGTCTACGCGCCATGCGGGACCCTCCTCCGATGGCTGGGGAACAGCCGGGGATTGAACCGGTGCTGCAGAGGCTGCGGGCAGCTTCACATCCCAGCACTCAACCGCTGCACCACCGGGGAGACCCAAAATGCACACATTTTTAACTAAATTCACTTACTCAGAGATGTTCATCTACCCATCTAAATCAACCTTTGAAGAAAACATTTAAAAGCATAATTTTCCAGTGATGGTGCAAAAAAAAAAAAAGTAAAATAGTAAACGCATTAATATTAATCTTTTAGCTCTAAAATGATAATTCTAAGCCCATGAATTTTATATATATATATGTATATATACACACACACTCATGAATGAGTGAAACTGATCTTTTCATTATTTTGTTCTTTCTTAAATACCATTGTTGTCAAGGCCAGTTTGAGACTATCAAGAAACACAAATGGATTTGCCCTCAATGCCATGTTTCCCCTACCACCACTATCTGCAGATTCACAGAGTGCTTCAATCACTGTCTTGAGATTTTACACAGCATTGATTCTGATCAAGAAACTAATTTCTCAGCATAAAGCTACAGTAGTCTTGTGGAGTAAATTGGTCTTACTATTTACTCTCACCCAGGAGCAATTGGCCTAATACTAGGACAAAATGAAATACTGATATCCTCATGAAATGATGGAGACACCCTCCTGAAATGATGTGGTCTCGCATGATGTAGTATATACATGGCTCTGTCTCATCTCTAGACAGAATACATGGGTCTAAGCATCACTACTTTACCTCACTAACAAGTCACAGTATGTTTGCTTCTCATCCTGAAAAATTGAGGTCTGATGATCTAGAGTTCCTAGGTCCTCAGAATAGAATGTTTCCACCAGGAAACACAATAATGCTTCCATTCACCTTGGAGAGAAGAATGTCACTTGTACATTTTAGGGTTTGTCATACCACTGAGTGGAGTGAATGAATTGGTCAGAATTATTAAGGATAAATTGGTTTGCTATAACACAATAGGGCAGAGATCATGTCTGGAACCCAGGTAATTCTCTGAGGTGCTGTTAAGTACTTCTATAAGCAATGGTAAGTGCTAATGGAAAATGACAGTGATGACAACAACAAATCAAAACTATTCACAACTTCAGAAAATATGGTTTGATTTACCTTGCTCGATAAGGCACCACACTCACCAGAAATTTGAAACAAAATATCAATACAAAATTTTGAGAGAAGGAAATCATGTATATTTCTTCAAGACCCATTACAGAAGTAGTAGTGTGTTTTATATATATATATATATATATTTGTAAATATAACTTTCAGCAGTTGTACAAAATGATAAAGAATATTTTATAAAAGATATAAATATATGGTAGAAGTATATACACATACACACCTTTACAACTATGTATGTTTACAAATGTGTAATATGCATATACCTTTACAGATATTTAAGGTAAATCCAGTGGGACTGTGAATGAATCTGAGAATTAATACAAACAACAATAGATACAATGAGAAGTACAACACATCTTCTTAAGCAGAAATTCATAGTTGTTTTACTCACCCTTTCTCAGTCCTAGAGTTGAAACAGTGTTTTCTATTACTTCTGTACCTTAGAGCCTATTGTTTACCATTTTGGAGCAGTCAACCACCTTTAATTAATGAACAGATCCTTAAGTAAAATTTCCCCATCTCAACTTGCTGTTGTGGTTTCCATCTTCTGCTAGACCCTGATTGATGCATTATTTCTTTTAGGTAACTATTGCTATGTAACAATACACCACCAAACTTAATAGCTTAACATAGCTGTTTATTACTATCTGTCAAGGTTCAGTGGTTTGACATGGATCAGCTGCAAGATTCTATCTTGGAGTGTCTCCTGAGTTGTAGTAATATGAGGAGAGGCTGAAGTTGCTGAAAGGCATTACTGTGCAGGACTACCACGTGGTGCACTCACATGACTGGTCACTGATGCTGGGGGCTCACCTAGGGTACTAAACTGAAGCATCTACATTGACCTACTTATGAGTGTTAGGTTTTGTCCAGCAGGGAAGTCCGAGTTCCAAGATAAAATATCCAAAAGCTAACTTCTCAAAGCAAAGGAAATGAAGGTACCAAGCCAGTGAAGGGTAATGTCTCAAATGGTCTTCATTTCTGCCATATATTACTTTATGTACAGTTAAATAATTATTCCCAGAGACTCTCATTTTCCTGGATTTTTTTATTGCCATTTAAGGTACTAATTTACGTTAGGCTTGTTATGTGCAATTCTCAAACTGATTTTGGCAACTTCAATAAAGAAAATTTTGCTGAAAGGATATTAAGTTGTTCATAGAAATACCAGAAAAGCGGTGATAAACAATCCTAAAATCTGTGAGAAAGAAGAGAAGCTATACACATAACCTAAATTCTTTCCTAACAATAAACTCTGTTATTAGTTTCACTGGTAGTAACTTCATTAGCAATTCATATTGCCAACAAGGAAAATACTGGACAGTGAAAGCTGTTGCCCATAGAAACGTAGACCTGCTGCCTCTGTAATAAAGACTTCTGTAGAGGCAGGAATGGACATGGGGCAGGTTTCCAGATCCAGCAGACCCGGTAAAGGAGGAGTCAGAGTCCTCAGTGGTTTTATGCAGGTCTTTAATTGGGATTTGCTTGGTACACAGCAGGCAGGGGTGCTGGGGGGCCGGGAAGGTGGCAGTCCTCCCAGTCCCCAGCAAGTCTTCACTCTATCTGGGCTCTCCGGCCTTCTCTGCTTCTCTCTCGACTTCTGTTCATTCTCGGCTTCTTGGCTTCTGCTCTCTCGGCTTCTCTTTTGGCTTCTGCTGGCATCCCCGTGACGCCGCCTTAAAAGCCCAGTCTTAGCCCAGGTGAATCCCATCTACCTATGCCCACACCCTACTCCAGGTGCCCGCCATCAGGCATGCATTCAGGACAAGGATCCATCATCTATCCTGATGGCGGAAGGGCAGAAAAGCCTGACATTTTTCCTTTACCCTACAACTTCTCTGCTAGGTCTTGTGTTAGTGTTCAAAACTCACACACTGAGGAGCTTCAAAAGCTTGGCCAAGTCTGTATCATACTTGTAGGGTCAGGACAGGACACGGGGCAGGTTTTCTGATCCAGCAGACCGGGTAAAGGAGGAATCAGAGTCCTCAGTGGTTTTGCAGGTTTTTATTGGGATTACCAAGTACACGGCAGGCAGGGGTGCTGGGGGGGCCGGTAGGCTGGCAGGCCTCCCAGCCCCCAGCAGGTTTTCACTCTGGGCTCTCCGGCCTTCTCTCAGCTTCTGCTTCTCATTTCTCTCTCGGTTCTGCTGGCGTCCCCAAGACGCCACTCTTAAAAATCCCAGTCTTAGCCCAGGTGAATCCCACCTACATATGCCCACACCCTACTCCAGGTGCCCGCCATCAGGGATGCATTCAGGACTGCAGGGTTCCGTCATCTATTCTGATGGTGGGAGGGCAGAAAAGCCTGATGCCTTTTACCTTACCCTACAATACTTCTGAAGCTAAGTTGTGAGAAATGGGTAAGATGGCCCAATGCATTCAGAATCCATAATGCAGTAGGAATTTATATCCAGTCAACACTGATAAAGCGAGAACTTTCCAAACAAAGAGAGGGCTAAGAATATTGATAGATGGGCACCCCAAATATTAAAATGCCTACTATGCACTTAATATATTTATTTTGAAAAGGTTTTATGTAAATGTAATACAAATTTTACCCAAAGTTCTAAGGCATGAGCTTATTTGTCAAATAAGAAAATATAAAAATAGCTTTAGCTACACTAACACAAGTGTAGATATTGCATAATATGGTTCTAGTATACCTATTCTGATTGTCAAAGAGGGTAGTTAGATAAACAATTAATTGACTAATATGATTGTAGGGTAAAGAAAATATCAGGCTTTTCTGCCCTTCTGCCATCAGGATAGATGATGGATCCTTGTCCTGAATGCATGCCTGATGGCGGGCACCTGGAATAGGGTGTGGGCATAGGTAGATGGGATTCAGCTGAGCTAAGACTGTGCTTTTTTAAGGGCGGCGTCACGGGGACGCCAGCAGCAGAAGCAGCAGCAGCAGCAGCAGCAGCAGTAGCAGTAGAAGCCGAAGCTGAGAAGCAGCAGAACGAACGCTAGAGAGCCCAGATAGAGTGAAGACTTGCTGGGGGCTGGGAGGCCTACCAGCCTCCCAGCCCCCCAGCCAGCACCCTTGCCTGCCATATGCCTGGTGAACCCCAAATAAAAAACCTGCAAAACTACTGAGGACTCTGACTCCTCCTTTACCCGGTCTGCATGGGATCAGAAAACCTGCACCGTGTCCGGTCCTGCCCTCTACAATGATCCTGAAAGATTTGAGGTGATATATTTTAATATACTTGAAACCAATTTTTATGCGACTTTGTAAAGTGCTGGCTTGTGTGCCTTATATTTTTAGCATACATAACCATTTAACATTTACCTGCTTTTACCTATATGGTTAACATCCAGTTACACAGATGTGATCATTTTGTGAAAATTCACTGACCTGAACATTCATGATTATTGTACTTGGTGGTAAGAATTTGAAAATAAATAAAAATTATAATAATAATAATAATAAAAGGAATATATATTTTTGTTATTGGAAGAATGAATGCCCAGCTTTCTAGACATTGCCACTAATTCATATGTTTCCTAAAGATATGGATAAACAAGAGTGTTTTGTTTCTGAGTTTCTGTGACTTACCAAAGGATAACTATACCTTTAAATTCTATTGTTGGTCACTAGTGTATAGGAACAATTGAGGTCTTTTCATGTAAGAAATAAAATCATTGAAATTTGTGACAAAATACACTTTATCACAGTTTACCTATGGCTCTGCTGATACAACAGAACATATTAACAATATTTGGAGAACAATGTGTAGCTATTAAAAGAAACATCTTTGGTATATTCTGGCTATGTATTAATATATAAAGTTGGGTTAAATTGTAATTAAGTAGGTGCTTTAGTCAGGCCTCTTTGTTGCAATCTAAGAAAGATCTCATCTTAGTAACCTAAGTGGAAAATCAGTATATTGGAGTATTATTGGCTTGTTCAACAAAATTGAAAAAAAAAAAAAACTACTTAGAGAATTAAGTTTAGAAATTAGGTCAAGAACAATGGAGACTAGTAGCAAAAGTCATGCTTATGTCCTTTTCACAGAAATAAGTTGGTTACAACATTGTTGCTACACTTTCTGCTGCCTCTTAAACTGTCATCACAATGGCCACCACCTGAGAATTCATCTTGCCATCCTGGAGACTCTGGTTTTCAATATCAAGATTCAAACACCCAAGTGGATGAATTGATGGTCACAATCTCTGCTTCCCATAAAGACTCACCCAAAATAGGCAGAGTATCCAGATGTTGCTTAACTTAAAAAACATCAACAGGGGCCTCCCCAGTGACTCAGTGGTTGAGCACTGGGCTGCGAAGCTGCCCGCAGCCTCTGCAGCACTGGTTCGATCCCTGGCCACCGGCAAGCATCCCACATGGTGTGACAGACCTCTCATGCCGCGCCCACTGCTCCCCTCAGCAGTGTGTTTCGTCAGTCTGCCTGTTCTGCTCCCCGCTCTGGCTCTGGTGAATTCTCTCACCCTCCCGCACTTCTGACTGTACCCAGTGCTTGTATAAATAAGTAAATAAATAAATAAATCTTTAAAAAAAAACGCACATCAACAAACTCACATTAAGAAAATAAATAAATAAATAAAACTTCTGAGATTTATTTTCAACACCTGTGACCTATGTGCTCCAGGATTCTAGCTAAATGAAAGATACCACCTGGCAGCTATTAAAGTGATTATCATGATCGATTACGTGAAACAGAGAACATGGTGACAAACAGGATTTTTTTCTTAACACAACTTTGATCACCATCACTGGGTTGGATTTAGAGGTTTATTTTCTCTCTCTCTCTCTCTTTCATATACCATATATATTTCTTTTGCATAAAGTCTAAGGAAAGTAGAAACTATGGTAACTAGGGCATCATATATTCCAGATTCTGCTCTAGTAAATATTATTGATTAAAATAAGAATTTAAAATGTTAAATATCATATTGTTTGTGTAACATTAATTTATTATTATTTTAGAATGTACTGGATAGCCCATTGAAGTTTTTTTTTTTTAGAATTGGATATATTTTAGGTGTAAATAAAAGCCTTGAGGTATTAAATACTAAAAAGTTACTAATGCAGCACAAGCACAAAAATGACTCTATGATACTATACTGTGGGCTGTGTCAATGTGAATTCTATACAATATACATATACCATGCACAATGCCAAAAGTGAACCCTAATGTAAACTATGGCCTTTGCTGATCATGATGTATAGGTATAGATTCATGAATTGTTACAAATGTACAGTAAATGGGAGATGTTGATAATGGAGGAGGTTATGCTTGTGTGGGGACTGAGGGTATGTGGGAAATCACTACAGTTTCTGTTTACTATTTCTGTAAACCTAAAATGCCTCTAAAATTAAAGGCTATTCAAAATTAATGGCATGTTTTAAAGTGCTGTGATTTTAAGTATTATGCATTAGGAAAATATAAAGCTAGTGGGAAAAATGAATATGCTAACTTCCAAAGATGGAAGTCACCAGTGCTTTCCTTCCATCATATGTGTCTACTGTACCTCATACCAAAATGTTGCGATGACCTTACTTCTCCTTGAATCTAAGTTGGGCTTTGACTTGTTTGAGGGATACTGTGCCAGCTGTGGGCCTGGTCTTTAAGAATATCAGGTGCTGGGTCCTCCCTGGTGGCACAAGGGGTTAAGATGCAGCCTATGAAGCTGTTCACGGCCACTGCAGCATGAGTTCCATGCCCAGCCAAGGCGCTAACCCACATGGTGTGGCAGACTGCTCCTGTCTCACCTGCTGCTCCCTTCACCAGTGTATTTCAGTCAATCTGCCTGTTCTATTCCCCATTCTGTCTCTGGTGATTCCTCTCACCCACCACCCCCCATATACACACTCCTCTGGCCTGTAATCCCAGTTCTTGTATGCATAAAAATAAATATTTTTTTTAAAAAGGGGAAAAAAATATCAGGTGGTTTAGTTTCTGTATACTTGGGAGTCAACCACCATGTGTAACATCTAATACCACCATACTATATGGAAACCTAAGACGGCCTTGTGCAGGACCCCAATGGAGATAGGAGAATGGCTGGTCAGCTGCAAATTGTGCCATCCTTTCTTGTTAGGGGAGCAGATTGGGAATGAAGAAGTCACTTTGTGTGATTCCACTCCAGGAGGTGTCATGTTGAACAGGGTAGTTGTACAGTTGAGCCTATCTCAGATTTCAGAATCATGAGAAATATTAAATTGTGCTTTTTTGAAAAAATGCCCCTTTGATTAGGCAAAAGTCATTTTGCAGATGTAACTAAGTTAAGGATCTTGCGATGGGAAGATCCTGAATTATCCAGGTAGATCAAATGTAATCACAAAGGTGCTTCTAAGGAGATACAAGGAGAAGGGTCAGAAGGAAATGTGATAAAGGAACAGGGATTTAAGTGAGAGAGAGAGGTGATGGAAGAGAGATTTGAACATGTTGCATTGCTGGTTTGAAGATGGAGGAAAAGACTAATAGTCCTCCAAAGCCAGAAAAGACAAGAGACCAGGCTGTCCTCTGAAGCCTCCAGAAAGCAGGCAGGCCTGCCAAAGTCTTAATTTTATCTCATTGACTTTGGTTTTTGGACTGGCAATCTCCAAAATGATAAGATCATATATGTATAGTGTTTTAAAGTACTGAGCTTGTGGTATTTTGTTACAGCATAAATTGGAAACTAACATGCTGTCTTA
>NW_023601104.1:59183238-59227369 GCF_014898055.3 Talpa occidentalis | reverse complement strand
ACCACTGCAGCATGAGTTTGATCCCTGGCCAGGGAGCTACCCACTGGCACAGCAGACCTCTCCTGACTTGCCCACTGCTCCCCTCAGCAATATATTTCAGTCAATCTGCCTGTTCTATTTCCCACTCTGTCTCTGGTGAATCCTTTCACTCCCCACACCTCTGGCCTATACCCCAGTTCTTGTATTCATAAATAAATACATCTTTAAATAAAAATAAAAATATCAATAGAGACTTACTAATTTATTTATTTTTGCCTATTGGACCCATAGAATTAGAATCTGCTTTCCTTAAGGTAAAAAGAAAGTAGGCATGAAAATGTTATCACTATGCACTTTTAAAGTCCTATGATATTATCAGAATTTCTAATTCTAAGAAACTATATATGACCATTTGCTTCTATTTTTTACTTATCAAGATGAAGTCCATTGATAGACTATTTCCAGGATGGCTGATAATTCCTTAAGTTACACAACCTGTACTTTATCCTAGAGTTCTAGCACAGAGAATGTACTAAGAAGACTGGATTAACTGTTTAAACGGTTTTTGCTAGAGACAAAATATAAGGCAATTTATCTTGGAGAGAACAAAATGATCTATTGAGAACTAAACCAGTCACATAACCTTTTTTTACAGATGGTGTACATTTTATTGTAGGTCCAAACATCTATAGGAAAAATAACATGGACTGGAGCTTAGGATCGATTTTCTTGCGTTTATTTTCTCACTTTTTTGGATAAAATAACTAACTTTAAATTCCAATTTAATTCCTTCTACTTTAAAAAAAAAAAAAAACAAATTTGCCCAAAAACATTAAGCAAGGAAATAATTGTCATTAGATAATTATTAGTTGTTTTATGTTTAGATTATTACTTTATGCTTTTATATCTACTATAATTTTGTTATATTAATGATTATTACATTTAAACACATTCGGAAAATCAATTGATGATATGGTTTATTTGGAGAAGGGGGAGCCTCATAGTGTTCCTAAAAACTGGTTCATGAATTCATTTCTGTGTCACAATAAAATATTGAAGTTGGCTCAGTATTAATAAATGTTAGTAGTGGAATCTCAAGAGGCAGAGGGCAAGAACTGGTTAAAGAGCTTTGTGAAGTCTAAGCTTCATTCTTTTTTTTTTTTTTTTTTTTTTTTTTTTTTTTTTATTTTTTTATAGAGGCAGGTTTTTATTTATTTATTTATTTTGTTTGTTTGTTTTGTTTATACAAGCACTGGGTACAGTCAGAAGCGCGGGAGGGTGAGAGAATTCACCAGAGCCAGAGTGGGGAGCAGAGCAGGCAGAAGGACCGAAGTACACTGCTGAGGGGAGCAGCGGGCGGCAGGAGAGGTCTGCGCGCCATATGGGACCCTCCTCCGGTGGCCGGGGAGCAGCCGGGGATCGAACCGGCGCCACAGTGGCTGCGGGCAGCTTCGCAACCCAGCGCTCAACCGCTGAGCCACCGGGGAGGCCCTAAGCTTCATTCTTTTCCCTGGGGAGAGGCAAACCCTAACCACAGCGATGCTGCATTTCTCTGCCTCTCCGCCAACAGAGCGCAGACAAATACTTCCATGCTGACAATGGCCTCAGAAAAAACCACTGACACACTGCCACCCTTCTCCCAACTGCTGACGTTCGCTTGTGGACTGCTGAAACAGTGTACTGGACAAATACAAAGGGACTTTCCTAAAACAAACCAAGGAAGCAGTTACTATTATTTCCATATAGCTTGACCAGATGAATTCTTTTCTTTCACACCCAATCATCACCCTTTGCCCCCAAACACACACACACACACAAACACACATGCATATTCCAATTCTGTGACCCATCTCAGAATTTCAATTGATTGAGTTAAGTGATGCTTTATCAAAGAAATAGAAGTTTGAAGTTTGGAACTCACTGCTCCAAACTCTTGGTAGTGATAGGTTGCCTGTCCATGTCACTTGACCCTAGAATTGAAATTACTAGGAGAGTGGTAGAAGGGAGAACTTCATTTTATTTGCAGTTAGGTATGTTTTGAGTGGGTATAGAAAGAGCTGCTAGCAAGATTAAGGATTTCATGATACGCAGACCATACACAAATGTTTTAAGTTTATTTGATTTGACTTGATTTAGATAAATAAGATAGATTAAAAAGTTTTAAAGATGATTTTTATATTTAAATGAATTGACAGGAGGGTGAAAGGTAACTGATATGTTTAACCTCTTTTCCGAGGTTACCTGAAAGGATAACACATGGTAGTTGGAATTAGTACTTGGCAGTCACAAGAACTCACGATCCTGGAGTGACTTGAGATTTCCATTTAAAAATAGCAAATTGTAATGTTAAAAATGCGGGCTTTTCAGCTTTTAAATTTGGACTACATAAAAGTTCCAAAGGAAAAACACACATTATATAGGAAGAAAGTAAGAAATTGATTCAGAAACAGTTGGTCTCAAAAAGTAAAATGGGTAACTCCCCAGCAAAAAAGAGTCAAATAATAATTCTTATAAGTTGTGCTGAATCCAATAATAATATGTATTTTATACTTGTGTAATGGTACATTATTATGTACATTTAATATTAATGTATTTATCTATAGAGGAATTGCCACCCTGGTATAATTGCCATTGTACCCTGCATGCTTTTGTTTTGGCTTGTACAATTCTGAAAAAAAGACAGCCCAAACTCAAGTGATTCAGATATTAGTAATGGAATTACAAATAGAATAGTCTTTATGCTTTGATTTGTTTAACTGATCCATGAAAGGAGTTGAAACTTGGAAATGATGTAATTTAATTAAAGTATTAAAAGCAAATCTCAAGTATGACAGAGAATAGCTGTGATACATGGGTTTGCACGAAGTCATGCACTAAAGCAATTTTTAAGAAACTCTAAATTATCACAGAAAATACATAGCATGAGAATTATGTTTTGGCTGTAAGCCCTGAAGATTATAAAGATTTGCAATAAAGTGTCTCAGTAGTCAATATGATTAGCTCATTCTAGGTTTAGGGGAGATGTTTCAGTGCTATCAACATTGATCCCAAGACCTTATCCATCTGTGAATACAAAATAAATCAGGCTAGCCACTAGTCTCGCATTTTGTGCCATTATAACTGCAGATCTTTAGCCTTCTTCTAAGAGGATCTTCCACTCCAGAATCTGTAGAACATTGGATATGTACTCAATTATATACTCATAAAATCATCAGGACCAATGCCAGTAGTGTTCAGAGTTGCTCTCCATATTGCCCAGTCCACACAATCTCTTTCTGTTTCTACTTAGGTAACTATTCTGCTCACACTCTGCTGAATCGCCCAGATGATGGCATCATCTCTGTTGTCTGAAGAAAAGCGAACTGTCCTTCCTGCTCCCATACAGCAGAGCATCCATTCACAGGGACTTCAAGGACACGATTCTTTCAGAAATTTCACATAGCATTAAACTTGAAGAAAGACTAGGTCAAAACTGCTACAGGCCTTATTAATGAAGCTGCCTTATCACACCACATTTCACAATTTCCAGGTAGAATTCTCTCTAAAAATTCACAGGCTCACCATTTGTCTCCATTCTCATATATGTGTGTGTGTGTGTGTGAGAGAGAGAGAGAGAGAGCGCGCGAGAGAGAGCGAGTGAAAGAGAGAGAAGGATAATCACACACACATACATATATAACATATTAATATATAATTATATAATTTATTCACCTTATAGGTATACATGTGCCATCTTTCATGTGAGACATTTCAAATTCCATGTAAATCAGAAGGTGCATATAAAGGAGGTGTTAGGAAGAAGGGGTAGAGCAAGGCATTCCCTCTTTCTACAAGCTATGCTTAATACAAAAACTAGCTCCCTAATACAAAAACACTTATTTAAATTTACAGATAATTAACAAAAATAAGTGAAATCCACTTAACCAGCTCTATATTACATATATACAATGTCATTATTGCTTATGAAGAAAATATTCATCTCTTCTAAAATTACATCTGGAAATTATTTTATGGTCAGTGTGAGCTTCATTCTGACCATCCTCTGCAAAATATCAATAAAACAAATTCAGAAAAACAAACTCAGTCTCTCCTTATTTTCTGTTCTTTAGCTCCATGGTAATAATAGTCCATATACATTGCACAGTTGTCAGGATGCTGTGCTTTATATAACATCCATTCCCAGGTACTAAGAACTACCTGGAATAGAGTGGATGTGTAGTGCATATTTGTCGAATGAATGAACAAATATACAAACAAATTAACTGTATTAGTCTGCTAGTGCTGCCACAGCAAAATCCAACAGACAAAGATGCTTAAACTACAAAAATTTATTTTCTCATAGTTCTGGAAGCTAGATCAAGGTGTTGGCAGGTGTGGTGACCCCTGAAGCCACTCTCCTTGGTTTGTAAATGGTTATCCTCCCTCTCACTGTGTCCTCACATGGTCTTTTCTCTGTGCACCTGCACCCCTGATGTTTTTTTGTGTGTTCAAATTTTTTCCTCTTATAAAAACACCAGTCAGATTGAATTAGGGTCCATGCTACAGCCTCATTTTAACATAAGTACTTCTTTCAAATGCCCTACCTCCAAATACATTCATTCTGAGATTCTTAGGGTGATAAATTCAACATATCAATTGTTGGGCACAAAACATAACATGAACAAAACAGTTACACTATCCACTCATAATTCTACATTAGAGTAAGAGATAAAAATGTTAACTACTTACATGAAAAATTCTATTACTATGTGTTTAGTCAATATGCCTGTATAGCTGACAAGAAAAATAATATTTTATTAACAGAGTCAATTTAGTAAATATGAGTTCCAATGGGAAAAATCAAGAAATTAGTTCAAATGCCAATGTTTGTACAAGGTAACTAGTTAACATTTTGCAGCACTTCTCATAAAAACTCATTCAAGCATATTAAATAAGCAGTCCTGAGAGAAAATGTAAAGAATGGAGAGTACCACAGAGAAGGAGAAAAATGAAAATAAAACCCTAGAGTATCTAAACCCAAAGGCAACATTTATAGCTTATACCTTAATTAAATAGATAGGTTTTACAAAAAAAAAATCATAAAACCATTGTACAAGAGAAGCAGAATCCTGCAGTGTTTAAAAGCAGAGGATGAAAATCTTTATCCCACTATATTCTGGCTGTGATTTGAACAAGTTATTTAACCTTTCTGAAACTAGTTCTTCTATAGAACAAATAGTAATTGGAAATTAAAAGAATTAAGGTAAGTAAAGAGCTATGTAGAGTCTAGAAAATAGCAAATATTCACTAAATGACAGGGAGAAAGAAGTATATAAACTAAATTGAAAGCTAGAAATTCAATTATCTCATGATTTTATATATGTAGTTCATTTGGCACATATTTGATTCACAGCTAGAGATATTACACATGGAATCATCATCTTTATCATAGGTAATCTTTTTGCAATATATATTAATTGAAGATTTATTCTGTGCAACCATACACTTGATGTTTTAAATGCATGGTCTGATTTAATGCCTATGTATACACCCATACGCACACCTAATGGAACTGCTATTATCCATAGTTTACAGATGAAGAATAGCAATTTCCCCAATGTTACATACTCATCTGTAACTCAGATCTTTGCCATTCCAAACATTGAACTTTGGCTCAGCAGAGTAACTGCCAATTACTAACATTAAAATTGAATCTAGAGAAGTCAATTGCCAAAGTATGTTAATAAGATTACTTAAATTGTTCAGGGTTTAAATGTATTAAAAATACCTATTTTTGGAAACCTGAGCAAAGAAGTCAAATGTTTTCTCTCTGTCCTGTTTTACAAAGAGGACAAAGATGCCAGGTAGGCATGTTGATTTAGAACATAGACTTCAGTAGGTAATTAATCTACAGGCCCTGACACATAAGTGGTATGTACCAGGGAATAATCCTTCCAGAGGAGCTACTTATGCTTGAGGTAGTTGAAGAGACCCTTTGAACTGATAAAGAGTAGTTTTTGAAGGGAACCCATGGTCTTTCTTCTTGTTTGCCTTGTTCATAGATTTGGAAAGTCAAGCTACTTTGAATGGTATGAATGATCTTTGTTATAATTCTTAAATTAATTCTTCTTACTGTTGATGCCATGTTTAATTGAGCTTTCTCTTATGAAGAACCAAGAGCCTCTTTGAATGATACAACTTTCTTCTCTGTGCAAATATCTTGATTAATGTAAAGTGAATTAACTATGATGACTCTTTATAGTCACTGAGTTTCTCTCCAGTTTGCGTACAAACTTACTATTCCTTCCTGGAGAAAAACGGATTATAATTTTAGAACAGAGAATATGGAAAATTGTTTCACATAGAAACTATTTTTATGTGTCTAAATTAACAAAAAAGCCCTGGGCAAAAAATGAAAAATTCCAACAAAATATTTCACAGATGATGTAAAATTTTTTCATGCAGCTCTAATTATGACTTTATTGTCCATAAAACAATTTTCCTTCCATATTTAAATCAATACCATGCCAAAAATAATAAAGAGGAATACATCTTGCCATAATTTTAAATTACACTTTTGCTTAAAAGAATTCATTTATTTTTTGTGTATAGTGATTTATTTTCAATAATAAAAGGATTCACTCTATCTGCAACAATTATGACACAGTATTTGCTTAGTGCAGACTGCAAAATCCAAAGACTTGGCTGTCTGTGAACAGAATGTAATACTGTAGCCCATACTCTCCCTGGCATCTATTATCCTTGAAATTCTTTCTCATGTTTTCAAACTATTGTTAAGAGATTCACTCAACACTTGCCTCCAGTCATCTGTACCATCATTGAAATTTCTTTTAAGGGAAATAAAAATAAGAGAAAACATTCAGAAGCCAGAAAGATACTTCTTTTTCCCCTAAAATCTTTATAGCACAAGACTTTCAAGTGGAACTGGACATCTACACAGATACATCAGCTCAGAAATGCATCATTTGAAGTGTATTGCACCCACAAGCTAAATAGTTTTATTTTTAGCCTAAGCCGTTAATACGGATTAGCCATCCATGGGAATCTGCATAATTTTTCACTTTCAAAAATGTTAGGCTTTCTTCTTTCTTCTCATATCCTTACAAACTATATCCATGTATATTGCAATATCCCTGAAGATAGGTAATATGAGTAATAGAAGCTAAAATGTTATGCGTGTAACCATTCTGCCATAGATGTCTTAAACTTAGAGGCTGCATTTTTAATCTGTTTAAATTTGCCTTGATTTTATGATGATATTTTTCCTATTACATATTCAAATGTAATTTCTTCTATGTTAAAGATGGCAATACTAGATAGTACTTTGGAGATATTGAGGACTATTATGTGAGTGGGGCTCAAAAGTAATTCTTAAGCCTGGATATGACTGCAAATCTAGCTGACAACTTGACTGCAACCTCATGAGAGACCCTGAGCCAGAATCAGTAAGTTAACTTATTCTAGGATACTGGATCTTCAGAAACTATATAAAATAATGAATATATTAAGCTGTCAGTTTGAAGAATTTGTTACAAAGCAATAAATAACGTACAGATACAGACTAAATGCGAAGTATTTTCCTACTAGATAAGTGTAAATAAATAAGGACTTGAAGACTGACAGCAGAATTCACTTTGTAGCTTTCGCAATCATGGTGTTTGTGCTTATTTCAGGGTTTAGGTTTGGACATTATCAATATGTTCCTTTGCCTTTTGCACAGCAAAGTTCCAATTTACCAAAGTGTTACATGTCTGCATATTCATGTAATTTGTCTATCAAAACACTTATCTATACTTATCATCCATATGTCCATCCATCCTTCCATTCCTACCTCCACCCTCTACTATTTATCTACATATCTATCCATTGATACATTTTTCTATCTAGAGATTTGAATCAAGTGAACCCTGCATGGATATTAATAGTCAAGATTATTAGATCTATGCAGGGAAAATTTAAATGTATGACTGATTTTGACTCTAAGAGCTTAATTACTTTCTTAATATGTTATTCATTATAGAAAGATGCTAATTTATGGTAAGCAGCAAAATCATAACATGCAATCTCAGACAAAGAAAATGAAAAAAATAATTGAAGGCTGAAAAAAATCTAAGTTAACAATATAAACATGGAAAACACAATTTAATCTCTCTTGAGAAAGGTATACTGTGGAACTTTTTTCTAATATAGGTTTTACTTTAACCAAATCACAATTTTATTAAAACTTTCCTGTTTGAAAATATAAAATGACTTTTGATTTGTTAATGTTTAAAGTACAATCAAATCCTGAAATTAAAAAAATTCTATTGACATATTTACTCTTTCAGTTATGTATGCTGCACAGCATATCAGCCCAAACATTAATAGTTTTAAATAATAGCAATCATTGTTTCTACAACTAATTTTGTGTGTATATATTTTTAAATTTTGTTTGTTTCATCTTGGATGATGTAGTCATAGTGTCCATCTTCATCCGAGATGCTCTTGTCATTTAAGATGGATGGAAAAGTTGTGAATTGACAGGTCTTCTTCCTTTCATCATAGACCTTCCAACTGCGCCAATCCTCTTCACACAATGATGGCCTTCCTACCATGACGGCCCTCACACAGCTTTTTCACACAATGGCTTACTTGCAAGAGAGAGGATGCAAAAGCTTCCTCTTAAGGGCTAGATATAAAACTGATAGCTTGGAAGAACTGGGGTCTAAGCCAGAGGTGCAGGGGTGAGAGGTTCATCAGAGACAGAGTGGGAGCAGAACAGGTGGACCCACTGAAATACACTGTTGAGGGGAGCAGCAGGCAAGACAGGAAGGAGAAGGGTGATAAACTGCACTTCTTGATGTGGGGACAGCATGCACATGCAAGAAGAGAAGGAACTGATGTCAACTCCATTCTGAGGATCTCTGCCGCAGTTCATACTCTGGTCCCTCATGCAAAACACATTTTTGTATGTATATATCATGTATATTCTAACACCTCCAAAGCACATTGCAGAATGCCAGATATCAGGCTCAGACATGAAGTTCAGTATCTCATTATCTATGTCAGATCCAGAGACACATGAGTACAAGTCCTCGGGCTTGGAGAAATACAGTTATCTTTCCTCCACGTACCCAAATTACAGTGATAAGACAGCATGTTAGTTTCCAATTTATGCTGTAACAAAATACCACAAGCTCAGTACTTTAAAACACTATACATATATGATCTTATCATTTTGGAGATTGCCAGTCCAAAAACCAAAGTCAATGAGATAAAATTAAGACTTTGGCAGGCCTGCCTGCTTTCTGGAGGCTTCAGAGGACAGCCTGGTCTCTTGTCTTTTCTGGCTTTGAGAGGCAACTGCATATAAGGACTATTAGTCTTTCCTCCATCTTCAAACCAGCAATGCAACATGTTCAAATCTCTCTTCCATCACCTCTCTCTCTCACTAAAATCCCTGTTCCTTTATCACATTTCCTTCTGACCCTTCTCCTTGTATCTCCTTAGAAGCACCTTTGTGATTACATTTGATCTACCTGGATAATTCAGGATCTTCCCATCGCAAGATCCTTAACTTAGTTACATCTGCAAAATGACTTTTGCCTAATCAAAGGGGCATTTTTTCAAAAAAGCACAATTTAATATTTCTCATGATTCTGAAATCTGAGATAGGCTCAACTGTACAACTACCCTGTTCAACATGACACCTCCTGGAGTGGAATCACACAAAGTGACTTCTTCATTCCCAATCTGCTCCCCTAACAAGAAAGGATGGCACAATTTGCAGCTGACCAGCCATTCTCCTATCTCCATCGGGGTCCTGCACAAGGCCGTCTTAGGTTTCCATATAGTATGGTGGTATCAGATGTTACACATGGTGGTTGACTCCCAAGTATACAGAAACAAAGCCACCTGATTTTCTCTTTTTCCCCTTTTTTAAAAAAATATTTATTTATTTATGCATACAAGAACTGGGATTACAGGCCAGAGGAGTGTGTATATGGGGGGTGGTGGGTGAGAGGAATCACCAGAGACAGAATGGGGAATAGAACAGGCAGATTGACTGAAATACACTGGTGAAGGGAGCAGCAGGTGAGACAGGAGCAGTCTGCCACACCATGTGGGTTAGCGCCTTGGCTGGGGATGGAACTCATGCTGCAGTGGCCGTGAACAGCTTCATAGGCTGCATCTTAACCCCTTGTGCCACCAGGGAGGACCCAGCACCTGATATTCTTAAAGACCAGGCCCACAGCTGGCACAGTATCCCTCAAACAAGTCAAAGCCCAACTTAGATTCAAGGAGAAGTAAGTTCATCGCAACATTTTGGTATGAGGTACAGTAGACACATATGATGGAAGGAAAGCACTGGTGACTTCCATCTTTGGAAGTTAGCATATTCATTTTTCCCACTAGCTTTATATTTTCCTAATGCATAATACTTAAAATCACAGCACTTTAAAACATGCCATTAATTTTGAATAGCCTTTAATTTTAGAGGCATTTTAGGTTTACGGAAATAGTAAACAGAAACTGTAGTGATTTCCCACATACCCTCAGTCCCCACACAAGCATAACCTCCTCCATTATCAACATCTCCCATTTACTGTACATTTGTAACAATTCATGAATCTATACCTATACATCATGATCAGCAAAGGCCATAGTTTACATTAGGGTTCACTTTTGGCATTGTGCATGGTATATGTATATTGTATAGAATTCACATTGACACAGCCCACAGTATAGTATCATAGAGTCATTTTTGTGCTTGTGCTGCATTAGTAACTTTTTAGTATTTAAAACCTCAAGGCTTTTATTTACACCTAAAATATATCCAATTCTAAAAAAAAAAACTTCAATGGGCTATCCAGTACATTCTAAAATAATAATAAATTAATGTTACACAAACAATATGATATTTAACATTTTAAATTCTTATTTTAATCAATAATATTTACTAGAGCAGAATCTGGAATATATGATGCCCTAGTTACCATAGTTTCTACTTTCCTTAGACTTTATGCAAAAGAAATATATATGGTATATGAAAGAGAGAGAGAGAGAAAATAAACCTCTAAATCCAACCCAGTGATGGTGATCAAAGTTGTGTTAAGAAAAAAATCCTGTTTGTCACCATGTTCTCTGTTTCACGTAATCGATCATGATAATCACTTTAATAGCTGCCAGGTGGTATCTTTCATTTAGCTAGAATCCTGGAGCACATAGGTCACAGGTGTTGAAAATAAATCTCAGAAGTTTTATTTATTTATTTATTTTCTTAATGTGAGTTTGTTGATGTGCGTTTTTTTTTTAAAGATTTATTTATTTATTTACTTATTTATACAAGCACTGGGTACAGTCAGAAGTGCGGGAGGGTGAGAGAATTCACCAGAGCCAGAGCGGGGAGCAGAACAGGCAGACTGACGAAACACACTGCTGAGGGGAGCAGTGGGCGCGGCATGAGAGGTCTGTCACACCATGTGGGATGCTTGCCGGTGGCCAGGGATCGAACCAGTGCTGCAGAGGCTGCGGGCAGCTTCGCAGCCCAGTGCTCAACCACTGAGTCACTGGGGAGGCCCCTGTTGATGTTTTTTAAGTTAAGCAACATCTGGATACTCTGCCTATTTTGGGTGAGTCTTTATGGGAAGCAGAGACTGTGACCATCAATTCATCCACTTGGGTGTTTGAATCTTGATATTGAAAACCAGAGTCTCCAGGATGGCAAGATGAATTCTCAGGTGGTGGCCATTGTGATGACAGTTTAAGAGGCAGCAGAAAGTGTAGCAACAATGTTGTAACCAACTTATTTCTGTGAAAAGGACATAAGCATGACTTTTGCTACTAGTCTCCATTGTTCTTGACCTAAATTCTAAACTTAATTCTCTAAGTAGTTTTTTTTTTTTTCAATTTTGTTGAACAAGCCAATAATACTCCAATATACTGATTTTCCACTTAGGTTACTAAGATGAGATCTTTCTTAGATTGCAACAAAGAGGCCTGACTAAAGCACCTACTTAATTACAATTTAACCCAACTTTATATATTAATACATAGCCAGAATATACCAAAGATGTTTCTTTTATAGCTACACATTGTTCTCCAAATATTGTTAATATGTTCTGTTGTATCAGCAGAGCCATAGGTAAACTGTGATAAAGTGTATTTTGTCACAAAATTTCAATGATTTTATTTCTTACATGAAAAGACCTCAATTGTTCCTATACACTAGTGACCAACAATAGAATTTAAAGGTATAGTTATCCTTTGGTAAGTCACAGAAACTCAGAAACAAAACACTCTTGTTTATCCATATCTTTAGGAAACATATGAATTAGTGGCAATGTCTAGAAAGCTGGGCATTCATTCTTCCAATAACAAAAATATATATTCCTTTTATTATTATTATTATTATAATTTTTATTTATTTTCAAATTCTTACCACCAAGTACAATAATCATGAATGTTCAGGTCAGTGAATTTTCACAAAATGATCACATCTGTGTAACTGGATGTTAACCATATAGGTAAAAGCAGGTAAATGTTAAATGGTTATGTATGCTAAAAATATAAGGCACACAAGCCAGCACTTTACAAAGTCGCATAAAAATTGGTTTCAAGTATATTAAAATATATCACCTCAAATCTTTCAGGATCATTGTAGAGGGCAGGACCGGACACGGTGCAGGTTTTCTGATCCCATGCAGACCGGGTAAAGGAGGAGTCAGAGTCCTCAGTAGTTTTGCAGGTTTTTTATTTGGGGTTCACCAGGCATATGGCAGGCAAGGGTGCTGGCTGGCAAGTCTTCACTCTATCTGGGCTCTCTAGCGTTCGTTCTGCTGCTTCTCAGCTTCGGCTTCTACTGCTGCTGCTGCTGCTTCTGCTGCTGACGTCCCCGTGACGCCGCCCTTAAAAAAGCACAGTCTTAGCTCAGCTGAATCCCATCTACCTATGCCCACACCCTATTCCAGGTGCCCGCCATCAGGCATGCATTCAGGACAAGGATCCATCATCTATCCTGATGGCAGAAGGGCAGAAAAGCCTGATATTTTCTTTACCCTACAATCATATTAGTCAATTAATTGTTTATCTAACTACCCTCTTTGACAATCAGAATAGGTATACTAGAACCATATTATGCAATATCTACACTTGTGTTAGTGTAGCTAAAGCTATTTTTATATTTTCTTATTTGACAAATAAGCTCATGCCTTAGAACTTTGGGTAAAATTTGTATTACATTTACATAAAACCTTTTCAAAATAAATATATTAAGTGCATAGTAGGCATTTTAATATTTGGGGTGCCCATCTATCAATATTCTTAGCCCTCTCTTTGTTTGGAAAGTTCTCGCTTTATCAGTGTTGACTGGATATAAATTCCTACTGCATTATGGATTCTGAATGCATTGGGCCATCTTACCCATTTCTCACAACTTAGCTTCAGAAGTATTGTAGGGTAAGGTAAAAGGCATCAGGCTTTTCTGCCCTCCCACCATCAGAATAGATGACGGAACCCTGCAGTCCTGAATGCATCCCTGATGGCGGGCACCTGGAGTAGGGTGTGGGCATATGTAGGTGGGATTCACCTGGGCTAAGACTGGGATTTTTAAGAGTGGCGTCTTGGGGACGCCAGCAGAAGCCGAGAGAGAAATGAGAAGCAGAAGCTGAGAGAAGGCCGGAGAGCCCAGAGTGAAAACCTGCTGGGGGCTGGGAGGCCTGCCAGCCTACCGGCCCCCCCAGCACCCCTGCCTGCCGTGTACTTGGTAATCCCAATAAAAACCTGCAAAACCACTGAGGACTCTGATTCCTCCTTTATCCGGTCTGCTGGATCAGAAAACCTGCCCCGTGTCCTGTCCTGACCCTACAAGTATGATACAGACTTGGCCAAGCTTTTGAAGCTCCTCAGTGTGTGAGTTTTGAACACTAACACAAGACCTAGCAGAGAAGTTGTAGGGTAAAGGAAAAATGTCAGGCTTTTCTGCCCTCCAGCCATCAGGATAGATGATGGATCCTTGAGGTCCTGAATGCATGCCTGATGGCGGGCACCTGGAGTAGGGTGTGGGCATAGGTAGATGGGATTCACCTGGGCTAAGACTGGGCTTTTAAGGGCGGCGTCACGGGGATGCCAGCAGAAGCCAAAAGAGAAGCCGAGAGAGCAGAAGCCAAGAAGCCGAGAATGAACAGAAGTCGAGAGAGAAGCAGAGAAGGCCGGAGAGCCCAGAGAGTGAAGACTTGCTGGGGACTGGGAGGACTGCCACCTTCCCGGCCCCCCAGCACCCCTGCCTGCTGTGTACCAAGCAAATCCCAATTAAAGACCTGCATAAAACCACTGAGGACTCTGACTCCTCCTTTACCGGGTCTGCTGGATCTGGAAACCTGCCCCATGTCCATTCCTGCCTCTACAGAAGTCTTTATTACAGAGGCAGCAGGTCTACGTTTCTATGGGCAACAGCTTTCACTGTCTAGTATTTTCCTTGTTGGCAATATGAATTGCTAATGAAGTTACTACCAGTGAAACTAATAACAGAGTTTATTGTTAGGAAAGAATTTAGGTTATGTGTATAGCTTCTCTTCTTACAGATTTTAGGATTGTTTATCACCGCTTTTCTGGTATTTCTATGAACAACTTAATATCCTTTCAGCAAAATTTTCTTTATTGAAGTTGCCAAAATCAGTTTGAGAATTGCACATAACAAGCCTAACATAAATTAGTACCTTAAATGGCAATAAAAAAATCCAGGAAAATGAGAGTCTCTGGGAATAATTATTTAACTGTACATAAAGTAATATATGGCAGAAATGAAGACCATTTGAGACATTACCCTTCACTGGCTTGGTACCTTCATTTCCTTTGCTTTGAGAAGTTAGCTTTTGGATATTTTATCTTGGAACTCGGACTTCCCTGCTGGACAAAACCTAACACTCATAAGTAGGTCAATGTAGATGCTTCAGTTTAGTACCCTAGGTGAGCCCCCAGCATCAGTGACCAGTCATGTGAGTGCACCACGTGGTAGTCCTGCACAGTAATGCCTTTCAGCAACTTCAGCCTCTCCTCATATTACTACAACTCAGGAGACACTCCAAGATAGAATCTTGCAGCTGATCCATGTCAAACCACTGAACCTTGACAGATAGTAATAAACAGCTATGTTAAGCTATTAAGTTTGGTGGTGTATTGTTACATAGCAATGGTTACCTAAAAGAAATAATGCATCAATCAGGGTCTAGCAGAAGATGGAAACCACAACAGCAAGTTGAGATGGGGAAATTTTACTTAAGGATCTGTTCATTAATTAAAGGTGGTTGACTGCTCCAAAATGGTAAACAATAGGCTCTAAGGTACAGAAGTAATAGAAAACACTGTTTCAACTCTAGGACTGAGAAAGGGTGAGTAAAACAACTATGAATTTCTGCTTAAGAAGATGTGTTGTACTTCTCATTGTATCTATTGTTGTTTGTATTAATTCTCAGATTCATTCACAGTCCCACTGGATTTACCTTAAATATCTGTAAAGGTATATGCATATTACACATTTGTAAACATACATAGTTGTAAAGGTGTGTATGTGTATATACTTCTACCATATATTTATATCTTTTATAAAATATTCTTTCTCTATCATTTTGTACAACTGCTG
The DNA here is from genome assembly GCF_014898055.3 of Talpa occidentalis. Taxonomy (NCBI): domain Eukaryota; kingdom Metazoa; phylum Chordata; class Mammalia; order Eulipotyphla; family Talpidae; genus Talpa; species Talpa occidentalis. The sequence goes on along the minus strand of NW_023601104.1, from coordinate 59,211,771 downwards.
AAAGTTATATTTACAAATATTATATATATATATATATAAAACACACTACTACTTCTGTAATGGGTCTTGAAGAAATATACATGATTTCCTTCTCTCAAATTTTGTATTGATATTTTGTTTCAAATTTCTGGTGAGTGTGGCGCCTTATCGAGCAAGGTAAATCAAACCATATTTTCTGAAGTTGTGAATAGTTTTGATTTGTTGTTGTCATCACTGTCATTTTCCATTAGCACTTACCATTGCTTATAGAAGTACTTAACAGCACCTCAGAGAATTACCTGGGTTCCAGACATGATCTCTGCCCTATTGTGTTATAGCAAACCAATTTATCCTTAATAATTCTGACCAATTCATTCACTCCACTCAGTGGTATGACAAACCCTAAAATGTACAAGTGACATTCTTCTCTCCAAGGTGAATGGAAGCATTATTGTGTTTCCTGGTGGAAACATTCTATTCTGAGGACCTAGGAACTCTAGATCAGCAGACCTCAATTTTTCAGGATGAGAAGCAAACATACTGTGACTTGTTAGTGAGGTAAAGTAGTGATGCTTAGACCCATGTATTCTGTCTAGAGATGAGACAGAGCCATGTATATACTACATCATGCGAGACCACATCATTTCAGGAGGGTGTCTCCATCATTTCATGAGGATATAAGTATTTCATTTTGTCCTAGTATTAGGCCAATTGCTCCTGGGTGAGAGTAAATAGTAAGACCAATTTACTCCACAAGACTACTGTAGCTTTATGCTGAGAAATTAGTTTCTTGATCAGAATCAATGCTGTGTAAAATCTCAAGACAGTGATTGAAGCACTCTGTGAATCTGCAGATAGTGGTGGTAGGGAAACATGGCATTGAGGGCAAATCCATTTGTGTTTCTTGATAGTCTCAAACTGGCCTTGACAACAATGGTATTTAAGAAAGAACAAAATAATGAAAAGATCAGTTTCACTCATTCATGAGTGTGTGTGTATATATACATATATATATATAAAATTCATGGGCTTAGAATTATCATTTTAGAGCTAAAAGATTAATATTAATGCGTTTACTATTTTACCTTTTTTTTTTTTTGCACCATCACTGGAAAATTATGCTTTTAAATGTTTTCTTCAAAGGTTGATTTAGATGGGTAGATGAACATCTCTGAGTAAGTGAATTTAGTTAAAAATGTGTGCATTTTGGGTCTCCCCGGTGGTGCAGCGGTTGAGTGCTGGGATGTGAAGCTGCCCGCAGCCTCTGCAGCACCGGTTCAATCCCCGGCTGTTCCCCAGCCATCGGAGGAGGGTCCCGCATGGCGCGTAGACCTCTCCTACCGCCTGCTGTTCCCCTCAGCAGTGTACTTTGGTCCTTCTGCCTGCTCGGCTCCCCGCTCTGGCTCTGGTGAATTCTCTCACCCTCCCACGCTTCTGACTATACCCAGTGCTTGTATAAATAAATAAATAAATAAATAAATCTTAAAAAAAAAAGTGTGCATTTTAAATGTTTAATAAATTTGAAAAATAAATGGCAAATATATGCTATCTGCATAATAAACAAGTTATAGGAGAGAATTTTCAGTTCTTCATGTTTGAAGTCAATGTGTCTGGCCACAAAGTTTTTAGGTAAATTGAAAATGAAGGTCAAAATAATAGTCACTATCAATTATTTTCAGTTGTTTGTCATAGTCCAAGGTTCTTGTACGTAGTTTTATTGCATATTTATTAATATTTAATAATACAAAAATAAACATTTTGTGTGTATTTTAATGTTTTATTAACTAAATTTAAGGTTATCATCAGATTTGTCAAAATATATATAAATGTCAATATATATATATCTTAAACACTGGAATTTCTCAAAAAAGATCAGCCAGATATGTTTAAAGAATTTCTGACATACAATCTAATTTTCCTTTTAAGGAAATTATTAATTCAAACATGGAAAATAAACCTAAGAGCCAAGCATTATTCTGAAATACGAATAAGTAGCTGATGAAGTTCACTATCAACTCTTTATTTCTGTATTAACAAGAACTACTACATTCTAACCGAAAAGATAGTACACTGAGTCAGACACTGCAATAATTGTCTCCTTCAGGCATTTGTCTGTCAAATAAGGAAGTATCTAATGAATATGGAATTACTCTGCATTGCAGGGACTTTCAGAAATACATTCCATTATATTACCATTAAAATTAATTACTTTGAGCATTTTATAAATTCAGAACTAGTTTTTTAATCAACAGATGTATCCTAATAAAAAGAAAATTATAGTTCTGAAGTGCCTCTAGTCATCCTAAAATAAAACTTTCAACATAGATTAAGAATCAAATTAAAGTTAGAATTAAATGCTCCAACACAATGATTTATTAATGGAATTGCAGGATTTTGTAGCAAAATAATCCAGTTGAAAGTGGGAAGGGGTAACTTAAAAATTCAGTGTGCTTTTTATCTGATCTTTGTACATAGGATACTATTTTCCTATTTAGTCCAAACTCATAAAATGAAAATGTGCTTTTTACTCCCTTATTATATCTCTTCTTCAGCTCACTATATTCAGGTTTCTTCAGGTCACTAAATATACTTGAGAAAGATGCTCTAACAAAATTTTTGGAAAATTTTATGTATGTAAAGTATGATGGAGTTAGAGAGCAATTTTGTCTTTAGATTAGACTGTATAACATATAATAAAGAAGGTTGACACAAGGGTAAAATGACAGTGTGTGTGCTATTTGCATAAAAGAATTATGCAAGTTAGAATAGAGTTTACCTCTATAGTGTTTATCTTTATTAGTGTGAGTAGTAACTGAAATGATGTATGTGTGGAGAGGATAGAATTTGAGAGTGCTGATAATATTCTATTTTTTATCTGATTATAGGATACAAAAGTGTGTTCAGTTTGTGAAAAATTATTTTGATATACACTTATAGTTTGTGTACTTTTTAATAGGTATATTACAATTCCATGAAAATTTAAAAAAAAATAGAGGATAAGTAAACGTATTGCAACTATTAAAATTGCATGACAGTTGCAGCATTATTCACAATAAACAAGATATGGAAACAATCTAAGTATGTGTCAAGAAGTGAATAGATTTTTAAAAAAGCGTGACTATATATACACACATACATACATACATATATATGGAACATTACTGTCTTTAAAAAAAGATTCTATCATTTGCAATAACATAGATAAACCTGGAATACATTATGCTAAATGAAATAAGCCTGACACAAAGGGAAAAAAATACACAAGCTCACTTACATGTAGAATAAAAACATTGAATTTGTAGAATAGAATAGAACTGAGCTTCAGGATGGGGGAGAAATGACATATTGGTCCCAGAGTACAAAGTTGTTATGTAGGATGAATAAGTCTAAAGATCTAATGTACAATATGAAGACTATAGTTAATAATATTATACTGAATACTGTAAGAGTTTCAGTACTTGCTAGGCAAGTAGATTTCAGGCTCTCATCACAGGTAAAAGCAGTAACTATACGAAGAGATGATATGCTAATCAATTTGCCCTCAGTAATCATTTTATTATCTATCTATTAAATTATCATGTTGTGCATCTTACATCTATGCAAATTATTATTTGAAAAATAAGATAAAAGAAACAAGATTCAAAAATTGGATAACAACATGAAGCTCTCCACAGCCTCTGCAGCATGAGTTTGATCCCCGGCCCTCCAGGGAACAACCCACATGGCGCAGCAGACCTCTCCTGTCTCACCCCGCTGCTCCCCTCAGCCGTGTACTTCGGTCAATCTGCCTGTTCTGTTCCCCACTCTGTCTCTGGTGAATCCTCTCACTCCCCACACCTCTGGCCTATACCCTAGCTATTGTATGCATAAAGAAATAAATCTTTTAAAAAAAAGATTTTTCAAATACAGTAAAATGATAGAAGGCAGAAAGCAGATTTAGCAATTATTGATCTCCTGACATGAAACTTTTGACATAGAAAACTAGCATTATTATAATTGTGTAAAACACTAACTTGAAATATTTTTTAAAGATTTATTTATGCATACAAAAACTGGGGTACAGGCCAGAGGTGTGGGAGGTGAGAGGATTCACCAGAGATAGAGTGGGGACCAGAACAGGCGGATCTACTGAAATACACTGCTGAGGGGAGAAGTGGGCGAGTCAGGAGAGGTTTGCTGCACCATGTGAGTAGCTCCCTGGACAGGGATTGAACTCGTGCTGCAGCAGCTGCAGATAGCCCCACAGGCTGTGTCTTAACCCCTTGCACCACCAGGGAGGCCCTTTGAAATATTTTGATGAAATAATTAATTGGATAAAATCGAGCGCTAAAAAATTCATTTGCATTATATGCATGATTGATTCCTCTCTCTCTAATATTTATTGGCTGTCATGCATGCCTATGCAACTTTTTTTTTCCCCTTATGTGGGGTTTCCTTAAAATCAGAACTGATCCCAGGAAGCAGCAATAGGAATGGAAGATCCGAAAGGAAGGAAAGTCAATGAAAGATGTGTTGATGAGTGCACAATGCTGTGGGAACTGGGGTCTCAAACTATTTGAAACCATTTGCTGAAAGACTTCTCCCAACAAAGGGTGAGGAAGCTGAGATATTTATCCACTGGCAAATGCCCCTTATTGTTTGAAGTTTATTCCTTCAAACAAAGCCCCCAAATTGAGGGCCTTTCTCTCCCCCCAAATCTCTGACCTCCTTTTTGAGCAGACCTTAGTTTTCACAGGTAGCAAGAAAGGAAGAAAGGAAGTCATTCATTTGATGAATTTATCATTGAAACTGCAAACTGTAGGTGACCTGCAAACTGTAGTGGACAAAGAGTTAGCCAGGATTTTACACAGATGCAGTCCTTTCCTATATGTGACATAAAAGATGTTTGAAATCAATTAATATTACTTACCATCTAATAACTTTTAATCCATACTTAGTGGTTTTGATTCCTTTTCGTTCATATGAAGTTGATAATAAATGAAATAGAAAGATGTACAGTAGTATATCGGGTACATTGATTTTATTTGCCTTTATGGTTCTAGGTATTTTCTATAAGGTTTTTAAACAAGAATCCTTCCACTTCAAAGTTGATGACATGTGGGCCTCCCTGGTGGCGCAAGGGGTTAAGATGCAACCTATGAAGCTATCTGCAGCCACTGCAGCATGATTTTGATCCCTGGACAGGGAGCTACCCACATGGTGCAGCAGACCGCTCCTGACTTGCCCGCTGCTCCCCTCACCAGTGTATTTCAGTCGATATGCCTGTTCTGTTCCCCACTCTGTCTCTGGTAAATCCTCTCACCCCCCACATCTTTGGCCTGTACTCCAGTTCTTGTATGCAAAAATAAATCTTTAAAAAAAATGTTGATGATGTGTTTAATCCTGTTTTACTTCTGTTGCTCTAGAGTGAGATTTGTATTATATTTTTTGTGTATAATTCCATCTTTCTCTTTGCAGGTTTCTCATAAGCAATAAAGCCATTTTAACAGAATACAAAGAAAATAACCTAAGGAATACAAAAGAGAAATTCCTATGTCTTCCACATAAAAATATGAAGAATGAGATCTCACATTACAGGCATCCAGGTTGCCTGCAAGAATGGAAGTAGAGAAAAACTGAATTAACTAAACCAAGTAAATAGTTTAAAAATTCTACTCAGAAGCTCATTAGTGCACCAATAATTCAAAACTAAAGTTATTACATTCTACATTGAAACTAACAGAAAAGATAGCATTCTATATCAAAAATACAATAAAGCAGTAATTTCTATATCAGGACAAGAGGTATAATCTAAATTTTTCATCAATAAATGGATAAGTGCACAAATGAATCAACTCATTTTTCAATCTCAGAGGTTATAACTGGAATGTCAAACGTCCCAAATAAACTAAGAGATCAGAATAACTAGAGAGGAAAACAAATACGAGACTTAATTAGAAAACATGAAATGGTATAACTGAAAAATAAATTTGAAAGTTGGTTGATTAAAGCGATCAAAAAACATAAAATTTGAAAACTCAAAAAACATATACAGATACATAGTTATACATATACACAAATAAAATAAAAGACAAAAACATAAAACTTGAAAACTGCTAAAACATAGTACACTGATACACATACACAAAGAAAATGAAATAAGTTCCTTCATATACATATATATATTTATGTACATACACCTATACACTTATGCGTGTGTGTGTGTGCATGTGTGTGTGTGTGTGTGTACACATATTGTATCCGTTTTCTTTCACTGGAGAAACCTAATACATTATTATAATAAACTTAAGGTTAAAGTCATGGGGCAGCCCTGGTGGCCTAGGGTTTAAGTCTCAGCTCCACACATTCTCTAAGGCCTGAGTTCGATCCCCAACCAGGGGTTAACCTACATATGGCACAGCAGACCTCTTGGGTATCACCCACTGCTCCCCTCCACAGTGTATTTCAGTAGATCCACCTGTTCTGCTTCCCACTCTGTCTCTGGTGAATCCTCTTACCACCTGCACCTCTGGTCTACACCCCAGATCTTCTACAAAATAATTAAATAAATATTTTTTAAAAGATTAAAGTAATCATAAAATGATTACAATTCATGTCAAAAAGGCATTAACCATGCAGATTGGGAGAGCTAGGTGGGAAAATGACAAGGAAAAACAATATCAACAACAGTAATAACAACACAAACAAGTCTTTCATTAAACTAGGAATTGTACATCCATCTGAAACCAACATTCAATGGCATTCTGAATTGTGAAACGCTAGAAGCATTCCAATTAAAATCTGAAACATGTTATTACTAACATTTTTCAGTTTTATAACAGAAGTTCCTGCCAATGGACTCTCACGAAAAGAAGTGAAGACTCATTACTAGTGGAAAGAAGCAATCAAAGTTATCATTATTAGCAGATTATATGATTGTCTCACTAACTGATAAAATCAAGACAATCAAAGAAAAAAAAATAGACCTAATAAGCAATTTCAGATGGTTATCAAATGAATATTCAAAAATTAATTCTTCAAAATGCCAACAATAACCAATTAGAAATTATAATTCAAATTTTTTCCCTCATTCATAATAATAAGGTAATTTTATAAAAATTGTACAAGACATACACAAACAAAACTACAAAATATTACTGCAAACTTGAAAAACCTTAATGAGTTCAGAAATAATCCATGATTCCAGAAGTATGTAAATTGTTTGTTTTCTGAACCCTGAAATTAATTGTAAATTTCATATGGTCAGTATCCAAAGTGATTCAATCATAACCATAACCCATATCACTGTTTATGCCCCTTACTTTCCTCAATATCTCCCTCTCTGTTTCTCCCTCTTCCTGAATTAGCTCTCAGAAAGTCATATTCCTGTTCTGTCAGGAAGCTTCTCTCCCAGAGGCTTTGTTCTCCCTTGTCTGAGCTCTCACCTCTTTATGTGCTGGGCCTTTTCCAGTTCTATCTCAAATTTACTTCCCTGCTGCTATTCTCTAATCTAATCCAACTCTTTCATCTCTATCATATTACTATTTTAAAGTACTTATTATAATATAAAATTATCCTAATTGTTTGTCTGTTTATTGTTTATAATCTTCCTTTCCCATTAAAATGTAAACCTTTGAAACAAACTAAATGCCTGACAAAAGGAGCTTGCAATGAATACTTTGCATCTACACACTGGAATGCTATGCAGTTATTTAAAATCTTGTGGAAGTTATACAATAATTGTCTTTCTCCTTGGGACTTATTTTACTTAGTAAAATGCTGTCCAGTTCCATCCATGTTGTCACAAATGTCAAAATTTCTTTTTTTATATATAGTTGAGTAACATTCCTAAAGGGGGTTGGGGGGAAGGGGGTGAGGCCCAATGGATTCTGGTGGAGGATTGTAGGTTTTTTGGTAGTGGGTAAGGTTTTGTAACATACATCTGAAGAGATGAGTACCTATACAATATATGTACAAGTGTATATGTATACTCATATACAAGTGAGATCATATACAATGTTGTAAACCACTGTTACCTCAAAAAATATTATACAATTAAAAAAAATAAAAGCTAAAGTTGGAGACCTTTGCTGTCACAACTGTCCTAAGAATTTTAAATAAATCTAATTGTCATCTTGTTGTCAAAAACTATAAAATAAAAACTTGAAGAACATCATTACTTATTGCCATGGAAAGATGTTATTCTATATCAAATGAAAAAAAAAAAAACTATACAAAATACGTAAAGATGTTGTTCAATCTATACTTTTAACAGTTTTCTTTCTTTTAAGGCCTAGCAGATAAATTTGTTATTTCAGATAAGAAAGTTGGGATACATGCTCTTTTCGGGCTTTTTAGATATAGGAAGTATTTGTTTAGTTTTTTTTTTTTTTCCTAACATTTTTTTTTCAGTAGCCAGGTGTGTGCACTTAATATGATGCTAGACATATTAAGGAGTTATGGAACAAATTTAATGTGGTATGGCCATAATTTTCAAATGCAAAGTAGTATGGAAGAAATGGAATGGAATGGAATAAAAAGAACATATAAAAATACTTCACATGTGGTAAAGATAATTGCTTTATGAGAAAAAAATGTTTTAGATGTGTGTGTGTGTGATTGTGTTTGTTGTATTTGTGTACTTGTTATTATATAAAATATATTTATTGTTGTGAGTCATGGTAAAATAATGACAAGAAAAGAAAGTTTGAAAACTGCTAATCTAAATGAGGTTTATTTAAGGGAGGTAGACAGGAAAAAGCGGTAAATTCTTCTCTTCTGGTCACAAGAGAGTAAGAAAAAGAGAAGAGAGAGAAGTCAGAGGTTTCCTTTATCCAGACTTTCATTAAACAGCAAGGTAAGAATCCATCATATACAAGCAGGAAGACACGGAGGACAGAGAGCTTCTGCTTTGATTCTTCTCTTAAACATTTCAGGTTTCCCCGCCCCATCTGGAGAGCAGCTCCTTCATACTGAACTTGGGAGCAGGATTTCATCAAGTTTAATTTTCCAGGTTTGCTCTGGTTCCCCGAGAAAGGACAGGACCACCTATGTTTTAACAAACATTATTCCATTTAATTTTCAGGATATTCTGTAGAACAACAGTAGCATATTTTATAGATGTGGAATCTCATGAACTGCTGAAGTTAATTTGACTTGTCCGAGCTAGGAAAGTAATATTTCATGACAATATAGAGGAAAACTTTCTAAAGACAAGGGTCTGGGAGAGGCGTCAGAAATCTCAGCCAAATAATCTTCATGTAGACTCCTATCCAAGGGGAAAGAGTGAGTCCCTATATCTGTTTGCTAGCAAAGTACCACAAATTGGGTAACTTTCGTAATTACAAAAATTTATTTTCTTAATAATGTCAGAATCCGGAAGTCTGAAGTCATTTTGTCAGCAGGGCCATGCTCTCTCTGAAGGTTTTGGGAGAATCTGTTCCTCACATTTGTCTTAGCTTTTGGAGTCATTAGCAGGCCTTGGCATTCTTTAACTTGTAGCTGCACGGGTAAATCTCTGTCTCTATTGTCACATGGTGTTTAACCCGCTGTGTGTCTGTTTCTGTGTCTCCTCCTCTTCTTCTTCTTCTTTTTTTTTTTTTTTCTACAAGACTTTTTTACTTTTTTTTTAAAGATTTTATTTATTTATACAAGAACTGGGGTACACGTTAGAGGCATGGGAGAGTGTGAGAATTCACCAGAGACAGAGCAGGGAGCAGAACAGGCAGATGACAGAAAACACTGCTGAGGGGAGCAGCGGGCAAGGCAGGAGAGGTCTGCCATGTCATGTGGGTTATTCTGCCATGTGGAAAGAAGGGAAAAGAGACATTGGAGTTGGAGGGTAGGTATAGGTGTGCCCTGAAGTGTCTTGGGTGCATAGGGAACAGCACCTTCTTATATTTAAGAATTCCCAGTTAGGCATTTGATATTTTTTACTCTTGCTTTAACTTTTGAATGAAAATCCCTCACAGTGTATAAAACCTGGGAATTTACAAGGGAGTAGAAATGTCAACATGTTATGTATAGGTGAAGAGAATGAAAAATATTTCCATTTGGTTTCCCATTATAAGTGATATATAAAAGGTTCAGACATTCCTGGCTGTCCCAGAGAGAAGGGATGGTGATGACTAGAGTTCTGGGAGAATTCTGAGTTTAGAATGAGCAGGAATTGGGTTTGTGGGACTAACAGGTGAAGATGTGAGGAATGGGTGCACCTGTGGGAGGCAGACACCCAAAGGTCAAGTGAGGACAGCAATGCTAAAAGGAAGAAGACACATCTCTTTGTCTGTTATCAAGACAAAACATGCTGCAAACACATCTGGGATGAGAAGGGGAAGAGCATGCAAGAAAAACTCCAAAAAACTAGGTAATTACATAGATGAGATTATGTTTTAAAATAGCTGAAGAGACTTCACCTTGAAGTTGTTCTTAATACTAGTTAATAAAAGTAACTTAATATAAGTAAGTTAATGTTACTAGTTAATATAAGTAACTTAATATAAGTTAATATAAGTTACTAGTTAATATAAATAACTTAGTTAATATAAGTAACAGCAGGTTGAGTTTAATTATAGAGAATAAGCATTGCTGTATTATATTTTATTATGACATATTAATTATATTATTGTCATGACAAATTTTGAAACTACCACCTGATTATGCCCAAATATCCTTTCCTTTATTTCCTATAGCATATAGATCTTTAAACTGCACCAAATATAGACTCTTGGGGAATATTTTTGTTCAACTCTCTTCTTGTCCTTTATAGCTTATCTATGGCTTAATCAAATAACTCCTTTGTCAGAAACAGTGGGCTTCTTTATATCTCAACCTCAAAATTTCTAATCCAACTTCAATGTTGCTCTTTAATTTGGTCTACAGGTGACCTAGAAGTGTAAGCATTGCCTCGTAGTAATCTGTTTTTAAAAGATAGTAAACCAAGCATAGCGATAAGCAGAAACTTCTCTGTGTTAATATTTAAGCTGTGGGTTCTCCAAGAATGCACCCAGTGATGTAGCACTTTCAAAAATAATCTTGAAGCAGAATTGTACTCTCAAATTTTCAGGTTTTCAGAAGATATTAAGCTATTCCTAAATACTAAAATGCCAAACCAGATAAACTGTGGAAGGACTTTAGAATTCAATGTGACTGGACAGAAAGGGGACAGATGAACTTGGAATGAAAACAAGTAAAGTAAATGCATTTAAAGAAAAACACTTCATCATATTTTATAACAGGAGTTTGGGAACTATTATCTAATCTCAAAATGGAAATCAGTTGGGCTTTTAGCCCCATATATTAATGCTCTCTAACAACTATCAAGAAAAATATTAGGAATAATAATAATAGAATTCTAATAATAATAGAATAATAATAATAGAATAATAATAGAATAAATATTAGGAATAATAATAGAATAATAATAATAGAATAATATTATATAATAATAATAATATAATATAATAATAATAATATGTGTCAAGGGCCATGTTATGTAACTTACTTGCATGCCTTTATTTGAAACTCTTAGCAATCTCTTATATTTTTCATTTTATGGGATAACAGAAATGTCAAAATTATACTGACTTCAGCAATTCAAGCACAAGATGGTCTGATGTCAAAGGTTGGACTTTTACTACTATGTTATGCTACCCTGCACCAAATATCTTCTACTCCAGAACAAATCAGCATTATGTCTGCTTGTGAAAGAGTGTCAGAATTACAATAAGATTTCAAGGGAGACATGCCAAAAAAAGACTCAATCTAAAATTACCAGAGTATTTTAGTAGGTTTTTAAACAATAATTATGGTTCAAGATACAAACTGTATAGAAACCAGGAGTGGTTCACAAAATCTAAAAGTCGAAAACTAGAAACAAGCATGTCTGTCTTGAAAGGAGGCATATGAGAGGGAATGCTCCTTACCCAAGGAGCAAGAACTCTGAGAAATTTGCTATTTTTAAGATCAAGATAGAATATCAAGTATACTAAGGCCCCTGCCTCATGTTTTCTGCTTCTGCCTCTATTTTCCTCTGTTTGTCAGATATGCCATACTGGCAGCCACAATATCTGAGACCTTAGCCCCATCATCTGGTAACAAATTACCTTGGCATCGACTCAACACAGTATTCATAAGTTCATGTCTCCTGGGTACCTCCTTTTTAATTTGGGCGCTGGATTTGCTAACTCTAGGGATTATACTTCAGATTTTTTTTCCTTTAACTCATATGTCTCTTCTTCATTTCTGTTAACTTACACAGTAGGCATGTGATGTGCTTCCTTATTTCTAATATTAAAAGTTGTTCTCCTTGCCCTTGTTTTGTTCTCACGAAAGTTCTTTACGGGACAATCCTGCTTCCCAAAACAAAATTCTTGTCTCATACTTAACACCAGTGTTTGGGTACTGCCATTTATGAACAACTGCCCCCTGACTGCATCTGGAAATGACCAATATCTGGTAAATATGCTGTCTCTGTAATATGAAATTGTGTCTCACTATCATCTGAAACAGTACTATTTGCTGCTGCTGAGACGTATAAGCTTGCATATGCTAAGCTGAAATTAAGTAGGAAGAAATAAAATTAGGTGGACAGGCATTTAGCTAGAGAAGATTTTGTGCCCTATAGGAATGGTTCCATTTTAGGATTTAATCACATTTTATTAATCTAGGTTAATTTTAAGGAAATCTGGTCCTTTGGGCAGAGGTCTATGAAGTGACAGTTTACATTTCCAGGTAACATATCTAAGTCCCAGAACATTTTAGCTTTCTATGCAGATTTTGAGAATATGAAAAGGAGATGTAGCCTAATGATAACAGGACTAGGCTAGGAGTTAGTTCAGAAATGCAGTCAATTGAGGTGTGACAGGGTGGGTTTATAGTTGCAGTAAACTTTGATATGAGCCAGGGATTTATAACCCAAAAGAGTACAGCAAGGACAGGTAAGTATGGAACAACATAGCGTACAATTCCTGAGAGTTAACTTATATGCCACAGATAGCTTCTATACCCTGGTTTTATTTTTACAAACTAGAAAGGGAATAGTGTGTATGGGAGACAGTGTGATTAAAGGGGCAGGAATGGAACAGGGAGTAGCAGTAAATGATAAACAATCATTTATCTGCTGTGTGGGAAGAAGCTACATTGGAAAGGCCAGATTTGCCATTGATATTGTCCTACTGTAAGGACAGAAAAGGACATGGAGCAGGTTTTCTGATCCCATGCAGACCGGGTAAAGGAGGAGAGAGTCCTGGAACCCTCAGTGGCTTTTGCAGGTTTTTTATTTAAATTTTCCAGGCACACGGCAGGCAGGGGTGCTGGCAGTCCTCCCAGCCCCAGCAAATCTTCACTCTATTTGGGTTCTCTCTGGCGTTCTCTCTGCTTCTCTTCTTCTTTTCCTGGCTTCTGTTCGTTCTTGGCTTCTGCTGGCATCCCCGTGATGCAACCCTTAAAAACCCAGTCTCAGCCTAGGTGAATCCCATCTACCTAGGCCCACACCCTATTCCAGGTGCCCACCATCAGGCATACATTCAGGACCACAGGGTTCTGTCATCTATCCTAATGACGGGAGGGCAGAAAAGCCTGATACTTTTTACCTTACCCTACACCTACTTAGCTGTGTCTACAGTTGCTAGCTTTTACTCTTGGGCCATGACTCCCTTGGCCATGACTCCCTCCATGACATTACCTCTCTCATGCTACCTTGGTCAGAACATCATGCTCATATGGAGAACGGAAATAGCAATTTAAAATGAAATTACAGTCAATGAAGGTTATTAAGGAAATTAGGGCTGTAAGAGGAGACCCCTAAATTTTTATGGTTCTGTCATCACAAAGGATGAAGTGTCTTGATGGTCCTTGTAGAGACAGAGGGACACTCTTGAATGGACTCTGGCATTGATGCAGTATGGGATTCCTTTGGGATGTAACATCCATAATCACAATGTAAAATACAAAATCCTTCAAGTAATTTACATTGTTTCTGTAGGAAACTGTTTTAATTGGGTCATACAGAATGTCCTGGGTCTGATTACAGTCTTAGGACCTGCCCCCTAGAAGCTTTTCTCCTCCCCCATTCCCTTCCAGCAAAACTTCTCCCTGCCTGTCCTTAAGCCTCAGCTCAGGCCCACCACCTGGAGGCCTTAAATAGCTAGTGCTAAGGTGTGGCTATATACATCAGGCCTGTTTCACCAGGGCAGTGAAAAAAAAGCTAAATTGAAAGATGGAAAAAATATATCTTGGTTGACCGACCTGGTCAGTTTTTTCTGTAAGTGATCTATCCAGTATTTTCATAGAAATAAAAAGCATTGAATCCAGGGCAATTTTATTTTTATTGTCCTATAACTTGATTAATAGCTGCATGTAGTATCTGCCACCCTGTGCCCTGATACTTTGCTTATAGCATTTATAGCAGAAATAGACCTTAGTGGTGCATACGTTGATCACACACCCTGTCCACTAGATCCTGTGCCTCTTACAGGAAAGGGTTGTGTGTTATATATCTTGGAAGATCCAATATTCAGGTGACGTATATTGATGTAAAGTCTGACCCAGAGTAGATACATCTGGCTGTTTTCTCAACTGAAATAAATTGTAAAATTACCAGATTATTCAGGTCCTCTACCAACTCTAAATATTTCACTCAAGAACTGCTGAGGGTTGCACAACTTTATCTTCCTTCCTATGCATTAGGAAGATGTGTGTTATTCCATGGAAAATAGAGATCTGGAGTTCCTGAAGCTTATGTCCTGAAGCTAAAGGTTGAAAAAAGTAATCCTCATTAAGGATACTCATTGAGTCTGGGTTTCTTTGTTAAAGAGATACACTTCAGTATAAAAAGCTATTTCATCCAAGAGTCCAGGAAACACTGAGAGTTTAATAAGCTCCCCCATAAATAAGAGTAATAAATAAAATTAATTCCAAAAAAGAAGAGTGAAAAATGACAGTACAAATATGCAAGTGGGCTACTATTTTACAACATGAGCAGCTGATATCTTGAATTGCTGGTGGACAAGATATATTCGGAGCTGAGATTTAAGAGAGGACTTGCAGTTTACTGGCCCTTGAAGCTGCTCTGCTGCAGTATACAGGAATGATCTACTTTTAAAAGCCAGATCTCCAGAAACGTAAGAGGAAAACCCCTCTAACACGCTCCCCCTACCCAACGGTGAGCTTCACTTCACTCTTCAGAAATGCCACACGTTGAGTTTTGCCTCTATGTTGATACATAATTCTATCTATGCCAAAGAGGCATTCCATAAAGAGGGGAACCTGAACACTACATGAGCATCCTTTGGGACTCCCTCAACATCTTTGATCCCTCTCGTTTTGTCAACCCAGAGGGTAAGCAAGGGATGGAACCCAATGCAAACATTATGCACAATTGACTTAAGTGAGGCAAAGACCTTGGTGAAAACAATGGGGACTATTCATTTTCCAGTGCTTGGAGTATCTTCCTCCCAGCAGAAGTAGGGGAGGGAAGGGAGAAGGACCTGCAATGTTACACCAATCTATTGTGGCAGCAGATTAATGAATACTACGCTCCAGGTTTTCCATACCAATTACTTTTGTAACATGAGTGTAAATGTACTTTTTTACCCATTTTAATCACTTCCCTATCCATATGCTCCTTGAATAGTGAAGAATATTCAACAAAGTGTATTGCACGCAGGAAACACTAATTATGGAGGCTACCAAAACAAATCACCAAGCACTACTATATTCCCAGTTTTCCCCTCTTAATTTTTGGTTAAGTATTCCTACATTTCTTCCAATGCAAATTAACATGCCTAGTATTTTTTTAATTTCTTTGTAACTATGAATTTCTTAAGTTCCTCAAGCACCAGAGCTAGCTCTGCCCCATGGAGAGACCCTGTGTTTTACAAAACAGAAAAGACTGTTCCAAGCAGTGAACTTTACTAGGAGATATTGCATATTAGAAAACAAACAAACAAAAAACAAACAAACAAAAAAACCCCAAACTACTCTGGACTCCCAAGTGTCAGCCCCCCCCTCCAAACCCCCAGGGCCTTCCCTGCTGTGACGACCACATTTCCATGTAAAAGGACAGAAATAGGGAGGAAACACCGCCGCTTCCAAGCGCATGGCCTGCTCTGCCCTCTGGTCAAGCAGAACCGATCCTGGAAGACCTTGGGCGGCGGGGAGGGGTCGCGTGTGCAGCGGTCTAGTCTGAGCAGGGAGCCGGACTCCGGCGGGCACGCGCCTGCAGCGGCATCAGCAACAACCAGCGGCGCCCGCCGCCGCGGAGCTCCCGGGGAGCCGGGGGCGGGCCTGCGCTGGGGAGCCGGAGGCCGATGCCGCTGGCCTCGCCGGGCCTCTCGGCGCTGTCCATCCGGATGAGCTCCTCGGCTGACCCGGGAACGCGGAGCGAAGGAGGAGCCGAGCAGGCAGAGCCGGCAGAGGACGCGCGGAGCAAGGCGGCTGAGTCGCGCACCCCGCTTTGACGTCGCCCGGCTGCGGCTAGCAGCTCGCGCTCCCGGCACGTAGCGCACAACGTGACCACACACAGCCTCCCTCTCCGGCAGCCCGTCCGCCCGTCCGCCCGCTCTCGGCTTCGCCCTCCTCCTCCTCCTCGCCTCCGCGGCGCGCACCCCCGCGCACACCCCGGGATTCCGACTGGCGTCGAGCTCGGGGCGCTCCGCCGCCCGGCCCGGCGCCTCCGCCGCATCTGGGGCCCGCGCGGCGGCCACGCAGCCGGGTGTCCTCCTCTGGCAGCCGCTCCCGCGTTCGCCTCCGAATGCCAGCACTACGTTAGCCCGGGCGGGGAACCCCTTCTGCGGCGCCCGCCTCGAAACTCCCGCCTGTCCCGATCGCCCCCACCCTGCTACCTGGCGGGGGCGGCGCGGGAACGAAGAGGACGCGCGCGGGGCCGGGGGGCACGCGTGGACGTGCGTGCGGATCCGCTGTCTGTCCGGCCGTCCCTCGCGCGCGCAAGTGGCGGAGCCTGGACTCGGCTCGCGGCGCCGGGAATCGTGCGGCCGGCCCGAGCCTCCTCTCGCTGGCGGGGCGCTCAAGGCTATTTTGGAGAAGGCTGGTGTGGCGGCGGCTGCTGAGGCTGGTGCCCGAGAGCGCTCCAGACGCGCACTGTGCTCCCTGTCGGCCCCTCGCCTCCTCCCTGCGCCCTCCCCTGCTTCCCCACCCCCGGCGTTCGCGCCCCACTCCCTGCTCCCCTCTCCCTCCTCCTCCTCCTCGTCTCCCCGCTCGGCGATGCGCGCCTGTGTCTTGTAACAGGATTGGCGTTGCAATGGCAACTGATGGAATGGGGAAAGGCAAGACAGCAGGGCTGGGGGCTCCGGACTGCGGGCGGGCGGGCCGCTGCCGCCGCTTGACGCTCCTCCGGGGACCTTCGCGAGTTACTTTGTAAAGGCGAACCGAGGCGAGGACGCCCCTGCTCGGCACCCCGAGTCCGAGGCCACTTCCTGCGCCCGGGCCGCTCGCGCCAGGCTCGCAGCGCTCGGCACCCCCCGACCCCTCGCCCGCGCTCGCCGCCAGCCCAGCGCGCCGCCGCCGCTGCGGAGACTCGAGCCCGCTGCCCTGAAGAACACTTCGCCTCCCGGCTCCCCGCCCTGCACGCCCCCTGCTCCTTCCCGGCGCCTGCGATTTTCCCCGGGCGCCCGATGTGAGTGTGGCGCGGGTGCGAGTGTGCGTCAGGGTATTGTGTTGTGAAAGTGTGTGTGCCAGGATAGCGCGCTGTGGAAGTGTGTGCGTGTGAGTGTGTGTGTATGAGTGTGGGGTGTGCGGGGCTTCTGCGCTCCGCTCACAGCCGCCGCCGGGAGAGGACGCACGGACGGCGCTTCCTTCGGGGGCGAGCGGATCCCGGGACCTCGGCTCGGCCCGGGTACGAGTGGAGCGCGCCCGCCTGGCCGCCGGCCTCTGGAAGGTCCCGCCGAGTCCCCCCTGGGCTGGATATGTTCATGTTCACGTGAAGATGGATTTAGTGTACGGTCTCGTGTGGCTGCTGACGGTCCTCCTGGAGGGGATCTCCGGCCAAGGAGTGTACGGTGAGTGGAATCGCGACGCTATCGTGACCTTGTGATTCTTAGGCAAGATAGGCTGGTGAGCGAAAAGGCACGACTCGCGCCGTGACGGGGCCCCTCCCGGCGTGGCATTTGATTTACACTTCATCGCGTTATTGGGAGCATTAAGGAGGCAGCGAGCGCGCTGCGGGTTGGGCTGCGAGCCGCTCCTCCAGTACCTGGGCTCGGGCTGAGAGTTGGGTCGAGCCCCCCAGCCTCGCACTTGTGCGAACCGATGGCTTTGCGCTTGATTTCTCCCCGCTGGGGACCCGAGCTCTAGCAGCCTTTGATTTAATAACGATTGGGCTCCGTGCTAGCCGCGGTGTCGGTGCCGCGGTTCCCCCAAAGGGAAGCTTCGAATGTGACCCCAGTGAGCGCCCCATCCCTCTCCGCCCTCCGCCGTCGCCTCCTCGCCACCTTTTCCTTTTTTTGTGTGAATACCTACATGACTTGATTTTCTGGCTCAGGAAGTGGGGTGACAGTGGAGTCGCGTTTCTGCACCAGACGTTGCCATGAGCACTGACTTGGGGAGGGGAAAATAGCAGGCAAGATTCTCGGTGCCAGATACAATTAAGGGACATGTTTATGTGAATGGATGAGTAAATGCATGAATGAACGGACCACCAAGTCCGTGCGTCTCAGCTCCCGGGGCAGGACACCAGCTCCCTGCAACAGGAACACAATTTCAGTTCTCTGGAAAACCCAGGTTTGGGCGGGTTAGGACCGAGGGAAGAGCGAGCTTGTTAATTCGGAGGTTTTTAAGTCCTCAGGAGCAAATCCAGGTTCCTTTGCCTGTCAGCAGTTGGCACCCTTGGCTTTCGGGACTGAGAGACACACACGCTGGCTGAAATGTGCATCTTCTCCTGGGACAAGCAGGCGGTGCCACAACGGGAAAATAACTTTTGTGTTCTGGAGGTATTGGAAGGGGGTTAAGGAATGGCAACTGAGGGACAGCAGGTCAAGATTGGCTCACAGCTCCTGGGGCCAACATTCAGAGAATATGTTTTGGAAATTCAGCCCACTGCCTGTGGTCTCACTCGGGAGCTCAGACCCTTATGCTGCAGTGTTCTGTCAATGGCTTTCCCCTGAGTATGGCCCGATGGGAGCTTTCCCTGAAGAGCCTAAAATTGAGTGTGAAATGGGCTCAGCTACTGTGGGGATCTTGAGCCCTCAAACTCTCTGGGAATGTGGAGTGAGCTGTGGAGGGGTGTTTGGGATGGTGGCAGGAGATCTGACCCAGCCTTTACTTTCTCCACTGTGCTCTGGTCTAGGCTGAGTAGTGCTGGGGGCTTGCAGGATGCTCTTCTGAGCAGTGAGCTTTGGGCTCCTTCTGCCCCTCCCCTTTCCTGTCTTCCAAGTATTCTTCATGGCAGGCAAAGACATTTTCACTTTCTCCCACCTCTAACATCTTAATATCTCCTTTCCCCAGATGAGAGAGAGCTTGCTTGATGGTGGTGGTGGTGGTGGTGAAGGTGATGGTGATGTGATGATGATGGTGGTGATGATATCAGAGACTGAGACTCCTGGCATGTCTTATGCTTGGCATCTTGCAGAGGGTGAGGCCTCCAGGAGCCGGTAATTAATTTAGTATTCTCTGGAATTCTGCTGATATCTGGTGTCCCCAAGCAGCTGAGAATGGTCAGGATTCTAGGAATGAGAAATGCTGAAGATAGAGCCCTCTCGAGGAGCTGTTTCTTCATATGGGAGAGTCTGACTTCTTACCCAATATCCATGTTTTTATTTGCCTCATTAGTTCAGGTTATTGCAACTAAAAAGAATTTAAAAAGTATGTGTATGTATGTGTAAAGGGGCTAATAAGAAGTGAGAAAGATGGATGTGTGTGACTTGGAACTGTGTGAATCAGAAAGGCAAGGTTCCATTTTCCTGCCACTTTTTGTCTCCGATTACTTGTCCTGGCATGTCTTATGTTGGCAGTGGAGAAGGGTAAGATCTCGGAGTGGAGACAAGTAGGAAACGATTGCATTAAAATTATCTTGTGACCACATTTCCCGACAAAAAGGTAGAGGGAGTTCTGCTCCTGTACTGATCATTTGTGATGAAGGTGATGGTCTTTTTGTTTTGTTTTTTAATATTGATGTGATTATTAGTCACTTAGCTAGAAATAGAGTTGACTGTGTGAAAATTAATCAGCATTTTTGATCATTATAAATGCCATTGCTATTAAGTCAGTGAAAAAAATACATGGCTATGTATTACTTTTCAAATATGGCTTTCACATGGCAGAAGTTGGATTTTCAGAGTGGAAACCATTATTCTCTGTCAGCATCAATGTCACCTGTAAACTTGTTAGAAATGAGGAATCCTGGACCCCTCCCAGACTTTCTAAATAAGAAATTTAGAGTGTGGGTGCAAGCAATCTGTGTTCATTACCTCAGGGGATGATTCTGATGATTGCTAAAATCTGAGAACTACTGATACAGACTTCAGATTTCTTTGCTCTGACTTTGTAAATCATGATATTTCTTAATCTAAAGTCATTTCATTTTTACTTGTGGATGCATTAATGGGTGAAGAGAACAGTTTTCTTTTTATTATTTAGTTTTGAAACAGTGATCAGTTGCAAGGGACATAGGCATAAGGATATAAAGTGTGTCTTGAACATTTTACATGAAGAGACTTGAAAATAATAATTTAAATAAAAGGACAAGTATAAGAAGAGTCTTTAAAGACCTACACAAGAACTTGGTAGCATAAAAGTTTGTATTCCTATGTCCCTTGACTATTTGTCAGATATACACCATTCTTACTACACACAAAGTATTATTTCCTTACTGTGGTCTAGTAACTAGGTCCAAAGAAAATAAAACTTATTTTGTAAGAAACTCAGTAAGAATCACTTCATTTTATCCCCATTTATTTACATGATTTAGAAGTATATCATTGCAAATTTTATTCTTTGAAATAGCTAATCAGTTCCTTCACCCTTCTACTTCTTCATTGGAAAAATTTGAACATGAAATTCAGATTTTTAAGTTAAATTGAGAATGTTCTAATGCATGGGTTATATTGTTTTCAGTTATTACAATCTTCTTATGCTCGATCAGCTTGGCACTCATGTGCAGTATTTAAGTATAAAGTTTTCTGTTACAGACCTTGGAACTTATTGCCATTTATCTTGGAATTTTGCTTAGCAAACTAACTACCCAATAGCTGAGGTTTTTGTATATGTGGCTGTTGGGTAAGGGAGATTATCCTTTACTATGTATCTTCCTGTCTACCCTTTGCAAAATATTCTAATGTTATTCAAAAAACTTTAAAAAACAGGGCATATTTTCCTGAGAGAAAAATTACAAAAAAAATGAACTTTATAATAGAGCAACATCACCAAAAAAACTTCTTGGAACTTTTATTTTTCTTGTTATGGAGTTAAACATCACTGAAAACCAGAAAGTCACTACATGAACCATGAACATGCACCTATTTTTTGACATTTTTCAATTTTAAATTGTGTTGCACTGCCCTTGCAGTAAGTTTAAAAATGTTTAAACATAGCACCCAGGGTCACATTATGAACTCCAGTTATGTGCATACTTACTGAAATACTTAAAACTGAGTGATCCAAAGCATTTTCTTAGTTTTGAAAGACTGTGTAAGTCATTCTCTAGCAGTAAATCATATGGGCTGATTAACTGTGTTTTTTAGAAATCGTGTTGATAATAATATAATATTGATAATTGTATTTCCTGTAAATATCTCAGTTGTCTTGCTAAAAATGAAAAAAAAAACTGCTCCATTGACACACAGTGTAGTTTTACTTCTGGTCCATTATGCACTTAATTTCCAGGGAGGCTAAAAAATGTAATAACAACATCAGGACAAATTCACATTACAAATTGAAAACAAAAAGGTCCATGTCTGAAGTTTTTTTTTTATAATAAATTTTATTTTTATATTCCCCATACAATTTCAACCCCCCCATTTTGACCCCAATCCCTCCCTCCCTCCACCCACCCCCCAAAAAGTGTCTCTGGTTCATAGATTTTTGTTGATTATAGTTTTTAATGGACATCAAGTCAACCAGTTACTTGGCGTTCTGAAATATTTAATGCAAAGTCCATAAATAGCTTCCAGGATGCTTTAGAACAATAAATAGAATCAGTTTAACAAATACAGAATAGGACAAATTAATGAACTATATTTAGGTAGCATCAATTAATCTCATATTTTGAGAATGATACCCCAGTAGCAGTTGGACAAAACAAAACAAAACAAAACAAAAAACCCAAAACTTAGTAGAATTGAGGACCAGAAGATAAAGAAAACAGGATGGATCTAGAAGATATTTCAGATTGTCAGTGGCTTGAATCTAGGTGGAGAGATTTTGATCTAAAAAGAAGAGAATGCTATGGGCAGTAGTTCTTCCCAACTACCAGTCCCAAAATGTTGCCAACCTAACAGTTACCCCAGGGTTCACTGATTTTTGATTTTGTCCAACTTGAGTTTGTAGAGACCCTTTCATCAAATGTCACTTTTGAATGAACACTTAAGTAAGGTGTCAGCCTGTGGGAGAAAGGGAGGAAATGACTTTAATAAATGTTGTTTCAAGTTATTAGTCTTAAGCTCTATCATGGAAATCAGCCTTAAGCTTCTCTTCCCACCCTTCACCCCGCTGTCTTTACATCCACACAACGTACACTGTGAAACCATTGGCGTCTTGCCCACTATCAGAAGGGAAAGTGGGCTGTCCATTGTATCTTGGGATTATTTTTGTTCATTCACGGTTGTCCTTGCTGGTAATGATATTGAGAATTGATATGTAAAGTGGATAGATTATATTTTACAGTGTTACTCATTCATGTCCTGCATGTCCCCAGGGAAGTCCCTTACATAGGCTGTTGAGTATTTTAGATTGAGCAGATTGTACATCAAGCCTCAGGAATCAGTTTATCAAGAAGTCAGTGTAAGTGCCAGAGTTCAGACAATTATTAGTCAGGGAAAAGTTTTAAAATGAGGCAATTCTGGTGGATAGATGTCACAAAAGAAATCTGAAGAAAACATTTCTATGATCTGGTTTCTTGACTTAACTTTTTATCTCTGGTTCTGACTTTTTTACATTTTAAAATTACTTTAGCTTTTGTTTTATAAGGTGAACCACCTTAAACTTTATTTGATAAGCAGGGTACAAGCAAACTTTTGGAAAGAATGTGCTCTTTATACTTTGTTTTTTTATTTTTTAATGAAGTTGAATGTTTTACTATTAAATGGTTTATTTTCCTTCAAGACTGTTGCTTCATTGTATTAAAAATAGCACCAGAAAACACAGTATATTTCAAAATTAGGATAGTATTGTTCATCTGTATTATAGAACTAACAATTTTTTTTTTCTCCACTGACATTCATTTCCACTGGAAAGATCATTAAATATATTGATCCAAATCCAGAGGTGGATATAAGGAAGTCACAATATTAACTGAAGCTAATATTAAAATGTTATCCTTAAATTACCTACTTTTCATAAGTAGTTTTTTTTTTTCCATGTCATTTCAGGAATTCTGATTATAACTGGAGCCTACATAAAAAGAACAGTGTGTTATAAAAAAGATGAATATTGTGGTGATCTGTAATTATTAGAAAGTTAAGTGATATCTTCTTCCAGTAGGACTGTTGCAAGTACTTCCTGTTTCCATTGGTATTGCTCAAAGTTGCTATTTGCTAGATCAAGTTGTATCAAATTAGTTTATTTAGGGGTTTCAGTTTCACTTAATAGATTTTATGTGTTTCTTATATGCTTCTTTATTCATTAGTTCACCTAGTTCTGAAGGACTATCTAGTGTCATCTTGATCAATCAACCATCTGCGTAAGAAGATTTGTTGACAAGTTATGGATTTTCTGCAAGTGCTTCATTAATTTCAGTTACTTTTTTTACCCATTTTTTGTCCCAACTTCAGGGAGTCTATAGTAAACATCTTCCAAAGCTTCCTGTGCAAAATTTCTGATTCCCACTGTTCCAATAATATTTTCCTTTGTTCATTTTGTCTGAATTTATGCACATAGGGGAGCAGAGCAGAGCTCCTGGCTCTAGTGTCTGGATGGCATATGGTCACTGCCCCCAAGAAGTGCCTTGCTCCCCGGGTCTGTATAATTTTAGGACTTAATATTTTAATATGACTGAGATAGTCCTTTGACTGGAGCATGCACCTTGGGTTCTATTTATATAATATTGGAAACCATAGTCTTGGGCTGTATTCTAACTCTAGAGGTCATGTATCACTCACTTTCTCCAGCCTGGTACTCATGTTTTGGGAGGAGTCTTGCAAGATTTGGACTCAATGTTTGTAAACCACAAAGCAAAGAATAATACCAAACATACATGCCTCACCCTGAAACTGAGCTCTATAAAAATTGTGCTCTTTGGCAACTACAGTTAACTAAGTGGATGTGCTATCAGCTCAGAGTTAAGTTGGGATGGATCTTACTCTCACCTTTGCCTTTTTTGGATGGGCAAGCAAACTATTGTATTGAATGCACATCAGGTGTGAATAGGGTGAATGTTTTTATCTTCATTGTAATTGCCATTAACACAAGAGTCCCACAAAATGAAATTTCATTTCTTTGCTTCAGTGACTGTCAATGTATATATATTACGTAGAGCAGACTGAATAAATGATTGAATTCATTGAAACTGTAGCCTATATTCATTTTCAAATCTAATAAACTTTTGACCCTCTAAAATCATAAAGTTGTAAGTGGGAAAAGACTTTTAGGATGTTATTAAATTTTCCCACTAATCAAAGACACAATAGCTGTATATTATGTGAGTCAGATGGTGGTATTACGCTCTTTGTGAAATTTCTTTACAGAAAAAAAGTTTCACAACTCTCTTTTCCAGAGTCCAGGCACATTCGTTTGACATATATGTATATATGTTTGTCAACTTATTAAAATCCTGCATGCTTCATTATTAGAATGTGCATTTATTTTCCATTTTACACCAGTACAATTTCTTTTTTTCCTTAGCTGTACTACTTTGCACTAATCCCAGTTAAGCTCTTTGATATTGTGTTTTTACTCCTTTTTAAAGATCTTACATCACTTACAATATTGTGTCTTAAAACAATGTATATCATTTCCTGTTGAAGTCATTAATTGAATTTCCATTTCATAATCCAATTTATACATTTCCTAATACTTTAGAATCACAGAAGGGTCTTCTAAATATTAGGAAGTTTTTTTTTGGCTATTAAAATTTTATTATACATTCATCAATTTAAAGCCATTATGGTAGGATCAAAGGTATTAGAATTTATGATGTAATGCAGTCTTTTTGTTTTTAGTCTGCTAACTCTACATCTTTGCATAAAAATAGGAGACATCAGTGCCTTGCTGTTCCTAGTCAAAACTATACTAAAGACTATTGTGGTTGACAGATGGGGTCAAGTATGGACTTCTTACCAAAGCTGCAAACAGTGTGTCTCTTTTCTTAGTTTGTTGTAATGATGATGGGATGATAAGCATAATTGAGCAACTCTGTGGAAAGAGAAACATATCTGTTTGAAAAAGGAAGGATTGGCTCACAGCTAAAGCTCTCAGAGTACTAAAGAACAGCACAGAAGACAACAGATCTCCAAGGAGTGATTAGGAAGTCAGATGTTAGCCCGAAAGGCTATTAGTAAGGTGCACCTGCTTTTTAAGAAATAGGAAAATAGAAAAAAGATATTTCTGCAGCAACTAGAACTTTGCTTATGTGAATCAAGCAGAGGAAAAGAGAATTATGCCTGCAATTTGACTGAAGGATATCTTCAATGAGACTTTCTAGACTCCTGAAAGGTAAAGAAGAAGGGGTATAAGAATTCATAAATAGAGCCTGTAGTCTGTGACGACCAGATTATTCTTCCTGATAATTAATTGTGAGACTTGGTGTATAAGTGATTGGCACTGATTAAGCTTCTGGGCATCCTATCATTTACTTCTGAGTGAGCCTGTGAATTAGATCCATGCCTCACTTCAAGTTGACAACATATCAAAGAGGAGCAGTCTCCCCTGGGTATTTTGAAAAGGGTAGAAAAATCTGAGAAAGATGCCACTTTTCAGAAATTGTGACTAATGGGAATTCTAGGCAGATTTAGGTTAAGTTCTGGTAAATTCAGTTACCATATTTATCTAGAACTGCTCTGGAGGACACATGTAGTTAGGCACATAGAGTAAAGGCTACAAACACAAAGAGCTTACAAGTTAATCAAGGAGTAAAGTCAAATAGAAAACAAAAATAAAGCTATGAGAAATAGGCAAATGCTTGTGTGCCTAGACAAGTAAGAGAGATATTACAATTAGTGTTATGTTGGAGTAAACTTGAAAAATCTGGTCCATTCTGAGTATAATATAAAGAGGAAAGAAAAAGCATCACTACAAGATGTATCCAACTGTAATAATAGTGGTTCAGAAAGATAAATAACCAGGCAATTTGTGTCTAACAAGCTCTAAGCAATTTCTCCAGTTTGCCCTACTAAAAAGTTTTATCTGTCCTTTTACCTGCGCCATCATCCCCCAAAGTCTGTATGTAGGTCTGTGAAATAAGTGTTAGGGTATGATATTCTGGAACTTGCCCAGATATTTATGTCCACCAAGAATATTGAGTTTGTGTGTATTCAGTTTGAACCCAACTAACCTGTTTATCAGAAGATAGTTTTCTCTAAAGTTCCTGTGGGATATTGAGCCTTCTCCAATTCTAAACAAACTTGGGCAGCTTTGAAAATTGATAGCTGAGTTTCTTTTGGATTTAAAGTGAGTTTTCAAATCCTTTTTATAGAGTGCTTACTACTTAGAAGCAGCAGGCTGTAGGACCAGAATGACTTAAAACATTATGTTGTTCTTTACCAACATACAGCTACTGAGATGAATGCAGTACCCTTACAAAAAAAGAAGTATGTGCTTCCAGTGTTGTTTTTCATTCTTGTGCAAGTCTGCATGATATGTTTGAAAACTCTTGGAAAATTTGGGCTTTCTTGTTTAACTGCTGGATTACCATGTGGCCACAGACAAAACTGTTAACCTCTTCACCCTCAGTTCTACATGTAAATAGCACCATAAAGAAAAAAAAAAGTGGTTGCATTTTGTACCTGGAATAGAGGAAAAGTACAAGGAGAATTTCTTCTGTCTTCTTAAATAAGCAATCACAGATACTCTAGAAATTGGACCTCATAATAGAACTGCTCTTTGGTTCATAGTATAAAGGAGTATGAAGTAACAGAGAGCAAGTAAATTTTTTCTAGAAATAATGCTCCCGTATGTCAGTCTATGTTTTTTTTTTTTTTTTTTAAGATTTATTTATTTATTTATATGAGCACTGGGTACAGTCAGAGGCGTGGGAGGGTAAGAGAATTCACCAGAGCCAGAGCGGGAAGCAGAACAGGCAGACTGACGAAGCATACTGCTGAGGGGAGCAGTGGGCGCGGCAGGAGAGGTCTGCATGCCATGTCCCTCTCCGGTGGCCGGGGATCCAACCAGTGCTGCAGAGGCTGTGGGCAGCTTCACAGCACAGTGCTCAACCGTTGCGCCACCAGGGGAGGCCCAATAACTCAGTTATTTTTAAGCAGTGTTATAATGTTAGTATGTCCATGAAAATACGATGTGATATTATATCTTGTCTGCATGTGTGCTTGGGATTGCTTCCCAGGCTAGCTTTCTTATCTTAATCCATATAATCTTGGAGTTTCTCCAATTGCTCCTCAGTGGTGGGGTGGTGGTAGTGAAGAGCTTATATTGCCCCTCATTTATGAACTCCAGAGAATATTTGTGTAACCTAAATATCATAGTCATTGGTAAACTTATATAAATTTATATATGGATTCAAAAATACACATACATCGTGTTTTTGTATTAAGGAGCATGAATATTCTCAATATCCTGCCGTTTTGAGACTAACTGAAAAATAGTAGTAAGTGAAAGTAATTCATCCAAATAGTAAAATCAAAGATATGTGTATAAGGATACTTACATTGATGCTTTAAAAATAAAAGCAAAGAAAATGAAGGTAAACATTAAATGGGGCTCTTGTAAATTTGTAGAACATTTCTTATTTTTAAAAACCCTTAAATTAGAAGGACTGTATATAGCCACATTTATCAGAAAGCATTTGCATATGTAATGCATTTTGGTATTTGGCGAGCACTTTCTATTTTTGAGGCTGAAAGGTAGTTCATGTCAATAATCCCTAGACATCTAACTAACTAGATGGGCAAAACTAATCAGGCCAGTCTTCTGAGTGTCAGAGTACTTTCCAGATGTTGGTTGGGAAGAGTGGTCACGTACCTGTATAGTGAGGTTATCTTTACTCAGGACTTTAACAGACAACAAAATTATTAGTTGAGAAAAATTTTCCTCATTATGTGGAATGAGCAATATTGACATTGCTAAGCAAATCAACATTAGCATATACACAGTGGGCTGCAGTCTGCACAGATATAACTGCCATACAGCTTTGGAGTTTCCGGTCTTACCTTAGATTCTCAGAATTATTGATGATATTGCCAAGAATTGGATAGTTAATGTTTTTTGCCCTCGTTCTGAACTCATTCTTTGTTT